>NW_017307022.1:288739-298880 GCF_000935625.1 Nanorana parkeri | reverse complement strand
TTTTTGGGGAAGCCAGCCCCCCCCCCCCCACTTATAAAAGGGGGCACAGGTCAGCCATACTGTCCACTGCTGTAGGGAAAGGGTAGGAAGAGATGGCAAACTACAAGAGATTAGGGTCAGTTAGAAAACTTTATTTCTGATTGATAGCTCTTTGATCAACCGGGTTCTGGCTCCTCCGTTGTCCCGGCCAGCTTATTGATGACACTGGTTGCCAGGAGCTCAGCAAAACACCAGCCAGAGCATCCTGCTCAGCCCCTGGCAAACAGTGATGTCTGGACTCCGGCCGGAGCATCACAAGTTGCTAAGAGCTCTGAGCATCCAACCGGGGCTGGACCCCTGAGACCAGGACCCAGTTCTCACTGCTTAGCCACCAACCTGATCAGGTTTAAGAGAAGCTGCTTTACAGTGTCCTAGTGGGCCCCGGGTCATTAGCATCCTCTGTAGTTCCTATAGCTACAGCCACAAACACCACCCTCCAGACCATCGAGACCCCAATCCCAGCAATGAATGACTTTTTTACGTAACTATGTGTATGCAGTACCTCAAAAAAGGTTGATGCTGCATGGGCCAGGATGAGGGTCTGTACCCAGTTGTATTTTTTGGGGGTTTACATACACTTTATGGTATGCAAAAATGACCTCTCAACCAATGTTGTCATATAGTATTTTAGTAAGCAGTAGTAAGCATTTCTTTTTGTGATATTGCAACCTGATGACTCAGGGTCTATAGCTTCAACTAAGCGCGGGGAGTGTTGAGTGCCTTTTGCTAATGCCGGCTCACTTTTAATAACGAATAAAGTCCTAATTTTAACTGGAGTGATGCTGGAGTACCGCCATCAAAGACTGGCTTCTATAGCAAGTAAGAAGATTGACATTAGTCTGACTGAACTTCCTGTACACCTGTTCTGTGTCAACAACTATGGCAATAGGCGGGCAAGGGAGGGACATGTGACATGTAAAATTCTATTATATGTGCAGCTACCCCGAAAGTAAGACCTAGCGGATCTCTGTAATATAAGACCTACCACCGAACTAGGTCTTATTTTCGGGGTAGGTCTTATATTACAGAAATCCCTGAAGATAGCGCTAGGTCTTACTTTCGGGGAAACACTAAAGTCTATTTGAAATGAATGAAACTGTATACTTTCTGGGGCACAGTTAACCCCGTCACCAACAGCCCAGTGACTGGGTAGTCCGCTAAGACCCCATACATTTACTGGAATGGGCCACTCAAACCTTGTGAATTGCTACAAAGTTAAACTGATATTAAAGCCAATTTTTTTTTATTTCTCCTTTGCTGGAGGCTGTTGCTCTTTTTCTTTAAAAGTTGACATTTCCATTTTTTCTAGTGGCCCCCCGCAGCGCTTCTCCCCCCACCCCCTGCACGGGTGCTACCATCCTACTAGATTGTAAACAGACCACTGATATTTCCCTTTTAAAATAGAAAAAGAGATTGAGAACACAGAGTCCTCAGAGACACAGAGTCCTCAATCTCTTTTTCTGTATCCCCTGTTATAAATGAATGGGAAGCCTCTATACTGAGCATTCCTGATCATTCATAACATGAGGATAGAGTATGTTTACTATAACCACAATTATGAATGAACAGGAAGTGATGTAGATGTGATGTAGATCACTTCCCATTCATTCATAATTGGGGATATAGTAACCATACTCTGTCCTCAATTATCTACAAACACTCAGCGATCACTGATCACTGACTCCTTGTACCCGCTCTCCTCTCTGACACGCTGTCACAGGAGGCTGAGCGAGTGGTGTAGGGAGGAAAGCTCAGCCTCGTGTGACAGCGCTGTCTCCGTCCCCACACCGCTCTGCCAGGATGTGATAGGCGGCCGAGCGGTGTGGGAGGAGAGACAGCGGCCGCTCACAGCGCTCTCGTCCCGCAGGGCGGGGAGGAAAGAAACCTGGGATGCGCCGACGTATCGGCACAAAAATGGCACTTTCGGCATTTAGCCAAAAGTGCAATTTTCGGCCGATATGTTGCGGCGGACGATATATCGGTGCATCCCTAATTGTAAGCTCTCACGAGCAGGGCCCTCCTAACCCTATTGTACTGAAACTGTATTGTATTGTAACTGTACTGTCTCCACTATTTTGTAAAGCGCTGAGCAAATTGTTGGCGCTTTATAATTCCTGTATAATAATAATAATTAAAGGAGAGCTATGGGGTTAAGGCTTTTCCTCATAGTTCTCCTTAGGGTAACGGGAGGACACAAACTAGCGTCCTCCCGTCACCCTAGGCTCAGTATACCGCGAGCTATAGCTCGCGGTATACTGAGACGCCGCAGCTGAAGCAGATCTCGACAATTGTGCCGGGATCCGCCCAGCTGCATGACTGACAGCTGGCTCTGCCTATCTAATGTCCGCCAGCTGTACCCGACCCCTCCCCCGTCCGTTCCGCCAGTCAGCGCTGGAATCCAGCCCCTCCCCTGTCACGGCAGAGAGCTGTGACAGGATCGAGAAGTGAGCGAACGCCGGTATGTGTTCCCTCACCTCCCGATCTACTGAGCCGACCTGTGACAGTCTCATTGTCACAGGTCGGCTAGAACTATGAGGTGAGTGAAAAGCACCCCCCCCTCCCCCCTTCATAGTTCTCCTTTAAATAACTGTCACTTTTTGGAAGCTAAGGATCGTTATCCTGGTGTGTTAGCTTTGTGAATTGAGCCGATGTTGATGCTTTGACTTATCACCACTACAAGACCCGTTATTGCCTCTGTACCTACTTTGCTTTTATGTGACCTTTACGTATAGGTTACAATAACTCCAAATAGGCGCTGGCTGAAAATGCACCCAACTTTTCTTTTTGCACAGGCATTGCAGACCCCTGGCCGCCTGGAGAGGGTATCGCAACGGCACACAATGTATCCGATTCATAAAATCAAGCGTTATCGTTTCAATTTTCGAGTTGCAGGCCGTTAGCCGGGAATGGGAGGCGGATCTGAGCGGGAAAGTTGCCGTATATCGTTTATACCCACAACTTGTGACTTTAACGAGTAATTTGTTTTTTCTGGCAGCCAACTTTATAAATATCAACTGACAGCGTCACGCAGGCTCATGCCGTGATCCGGTACTCTGTATGCGCAATTCAAAGCCGGAGCCCATTGTTCCCCGTGTGATGTCTGTGGGAGATTGCATCTCCTTTCAGTGACACAAAAGCCAGCGCGATTGCTCTTCATCTTCCTTTGACAAGAGTGTCAGCTGCAGGTATACGTCTCTTCTCTGAATGCAAAGCCAGCTCGCTCTCTCTCTCTGTCTAAGTCGCGTGTCTTCCAGCAACTGCCGTGTCACAAGATATATTCAGATAAAAGGAAGAATCTGGTTAACATCGTGCTGCCTCTCTTGATCTTTCTTTGGAATCAGAAGTGCCTGGAGAACACAGGGGGAGAGAAGAGTCTAAAGGGCAGGACCGTGCCAGCTTACCCTCGACTGGACATCAGGCACCTTCACCGCGCAGCGCCATGGTGAAAGGATGTTGAAGAAGAGCCATGTGGGCTCAACTACCTCTGGACGGAACATAACAGGGTTTTTTTTTGAGTCGATTGTTCTTTCATCTGAAGGCGCTCATAGGCGGCTCGATAATGAAAAGCAACGCTTCTGATTTTGAGCATGTCTCGCAATTTTTTATTCGGTTCCTCAAAACCCCCAGGGTGGTCAGAGGCGTTTGTAACCACACATGGGATATTTCCCAACCTGCTGTGAGGAAACCCTATCGTACACTGTACTATGGTAGAGGGGGAATAAAGTTGGCTCAAAATTTGGCCGATTCCTGGTGAAGCGTCTGAAATTTAGAGCCAAGGGTTGCAACAAAGAAAACCAGGACCACTAGAGTTCCTGGGCCATGTCCACCATTGGAAGATTTGGTGAAGTCGCAACTGACACTTAGGGGGTGATTTACTAACCTAAACACACGCACGCACCAGGTGCGTGTGATTTTTACACAGCAAATCGTATTTATCAACCAAAAAGTCTCTATAAGCATATTTCCACTAATGCCATATATGGAAAAATCATGCACATGATGCATATATAATGCTGCTTCACAGTTTAGACAAAAATGGTTAGCTCATGCATTTACATTCCTGCATTCATCAACGCAAGCAACACAATGTAGAGCTAATTTACACAACATCACCTTGCAATTCAGGGCAGGGCTTTGCACAACACACCTGCTGGGTGTGTACACACTACAAAGGTGTTTAGATTCCACCCATAGATCATGCTGGGAGGAAACACACTACAGAGGTGTATACATGTTCGTGGTGTGTTTATAAGGTTAGTAAATCAACCCCTTAGACTCTGTCACTGTACCGTGCACGAGTGTCCCCATACCCCGTGCAGGTATCTAAACAGGAGAACCAAATATGTGACCACACCAAATAATGTTTATGAACTGTAGTTTATTAGCTACTCCAAAAACACCACCACCATAAGCACAACCGCCAACACTCGCAAGTAATATATAAAAATACAAGTAACAATCACACCCCGGAGACAACAGGGCAAACCCTGGGGAGCAGGACAACAAGGGGGGAGCCACTGATCAGGAGACCTCAGGGGTAAAGGCCGTGACACACTGCAGGCAAAGCAGCGCGGAGCGGTGGCGCGCTGCCTTTGCGAGCAGTGTGTCATGTCATTTTCTCCTGGGCACCTCAGCTGGCGAGAGCTCGCGGAGCTAAGCGTGGGGGTGATTTACTAACCTAAACACACGCACGCACCAGGTGCGTGTGATTTTTACACAGCAAATCGTATTTATCAACCAAAAAGTCTCTATAAGCATATTTCCACTAATGCCATATATGGAAAAATCATGCACATGATGCATATATAATGCTGCTTCACAGTTTAGACAAAAATGGTTAGCTCATGCATTTACATTCCTGCATTCATCAACGCAAGCAACACAATGTAGAGCTAATTTACACAACATCACCTTGCAATTCAGGGCAGGGCTTTGCACAACACACCTGCTGGGTGTGTACACACTACAAAGGTGTTTAGATTCCACCCATAGATCATGCTGGGAGGAAACACACTACAGAGGTGTATACATGTTCGTGGTGTGTTTATAAGGTTAGTAAATCAACCCCTTAGACTCTGTCACTGTACCGTGCACGAGTGTCCCCATACCCCGTGCAGGTATCTAAACAGGAGAACCAAATATGTGACCACACCAAATAATGTTTATGAACTGTAGTTTATTAGCTACTCCAAAAACACCACCACCATAAGCACAACCGCCAACACTCGCAAGTAATATATAAAAATACAAGTAACAATCACACCCCGGAGACAACAGGGCAAACCCTGGGGAGCAGGACAACAAGGGGGGAGCCACTGATCAGGAGACCTCAGGGGTAAAGGCCGTGACACACTGCAGGCAAAGCAGCGCGGAGCGGTGGCGCGCTGCCTTTGCGAGCAGTGTGTCATGTCATTTTCTCCTGGGCACCTCAGCTGGCGAGAGCTCGCGGAGCTAAGCGTGCCGAGATCAACAATTCCAACTTCAGCCAATCGGCTCGCGCGAATAAACCAGCGCGTCGGTATGCGACAGCTGGCTGGTTGTTACGGACGAGCCGATCGGCTGAAGGTGCAGTCAATCATCTGACTGCAGTCAGCTCACACACTGCACGCAAAGCTCCGTGCCGGATAGCTTTGCTTCGATCTGCACGGCTTCGCGTGCAGTGTGTCACGGCCTTGAGGGTCAGGAGTCAGGTCCAAGTCAAGGTACAGGGCAGGAACAGGATACAGGCAACAGGAACAGGATACTGCCAGGAAGCCAGAGACGGAGCCAGGATTCTTTCACCGCCATTTGTGCATGCGCGTGAGCCTGGTGCAGCTAATAGAGTTGTATCAAGTGCAGCGTCTCTGCGTAAACGCGCGCAACGTGAACGCATTCGTGTGTGCCTCTGGGCTATATAAGGCTGTGGCTAACAAACCTCCTTTGCTGTCAGATTTGTCAGCTTCCCTGTGTTCCTGCATCCTGTTCCTGAAGTGTTTCTGTTATCTTGACTCGGCTTGGCTTGATCCTTCTGCTTCTCTCCAGTGATTGACCCTCGGCTTGTTCCAGACGTTCCTCCTGCCTCATCCTCTGTACTGCGTTGCCTGCACATTGATGACCTCGTCCTGTCCTGACTATTCTGCTCTTTTTGTCTGCTGGACCTGCAACCATCTCTGCTACTCCTGCTCCTCGGATTCAGCTATTACTGGCACTCCTGCCCCTCTGTGCCCCGGTGCTCCTGTACCCATCCAGGGGACCCAGGACCAGAGAAGTGAGAGAGGCCGCCCTCGACATCTCAGACTCCCCTAAGGTATGTGACAGATACGGCTACAGCAACAATACTGAGGCGCCGGCCTCACTGCAAGCAGAGGCTAAATACCTCCCCAGACCAGCACCAGAGAGGCAGGTGAGCATTAAAACTGCAGGTTCTAGTACCACAGTCAGGGCAGCCATCAGAAATTTTGGGGCCCCTTACACGGCTTTAGGCCGGGCACCCTCCCCACTGGACGCAGGGCTTAGTGACGTGCTGGACACAGGACCCACCTGAGAGTGACCCTGCAGAGCCCCTCATAGATGCTGCACAGCCCATCTGAGACTGTCTATCGTGGGCTCTGAAGGGGTCTCAGGTGGGCTGGTCAGGGCTGCATCCCTCCTTTCCTTCCTTCCTAGCTCCTCTTACCTGCACACATGGCCTCGTCTCCCGCCGGACCGGGCAGAAGTGACGTCACTTCCGGCCAGTCCAACATCAGACGAGCAGCGTCGCTGATGGGGCCCTAGCTTGTCTCATAGCCGCTGGAGCGGCATTGCTAGGGCCCTGCGCTGCTAGGGCCAGGCCTCCGCCTTCTTGCCCTTCACCGTCAGCCGAAAGTCATGTAAGGGACTCGGGCGGGCCCCCCAGGCTGCCGGGGCCCCTTACAGGAGCATCGGCCGTACCCCCCTGATGGCTGCCCTGACCACAGTACCACCCAGAGGTGGTCTGGTACCTGACAGCTACTGGCTGGAGACACCTGCAGGTGAGCACTGAAACTACAGGATCTGGTTCCAGCACCATAGTGCCACCTTGAGGTGCTCTAGTCCCTGACAGACTCCATGCCTTAGACTCCATGACTTGAGTGAGTCCGTGTCACCTATCAGGGGGCACCATATCCAGGACAGAAATCTATGACTAGCTTAGGTACAATAGGCAAAAAGGGCAGCATGTCCTGACAACATGACTTATCCAACTCATTCAGGGACAATCAATAAATAAATCTTAGCTGGTACAACTACACAACCAAAATCATTTTCTAGAAGAGAACATTGACCTTTTGTCCAAATATACACAGCGGTTTTTACTTTCAAAGCAACTTTTGGCCGATTCCTGCTGAAGTGTCTGAAATTCGAGGCACCACCCAGCTCTTTGAATGAAAAATTGAAGGAGCCAGGAAGAAAATTGTTGGCCGAACAGTGATTGCAGGCAGTCAGAAGCAGTCATGGTCTGGATATTCGCACAGCCACAGATGCTGTTTGAATACAGTAGCTGTCAGGTGAGATTCCTCCATCCATGTTTTTTAGTGTCAATATAGGAAACTATTAGATTTCTTTATTCAGCTAGTGGGCTGCACATGTGTTGCAGTACCTCCAACATCCATGTATGCACAGCCCGGAGCATGGCTCATCTAATACGTGTTGCCGGCCCTAGCTCATGGCCTTTTGGCTATTGCTAGGTTTGCTCATAAGCGTTAACATGCACGCGTTGGCACTCATGAGTTGGCACGACCAGACGCTGGACCTTCTCACTGGCTTGGAGGGTATTTAAGCCTTTTCCTTTCTGGTGGCCAGGGCTGTGAATTCTTCTCAGCTACCCTAGAGGGCCATAGAGCTATAATACTGATCCTATCACCTGCCCGTTGCCAATTCAGATTGACATGGCTACTCTCTCTTGCCTTCCACATGCCACAACATTGCCGGTTGTGAACTCCGGGTTGTATTTCGGATCTTTTAATCCACCATTGGTACCTGACCCTACTAAATTCTCACAGACACTCCAAAATCTTGTGGCAAGCCTTCCTGGAAGAGTGGCAGCTGTTATAGCCACAAAAGGAGGGCAACAATTGCTGGCCATGGTTCTGGAATGGGATGGCCACCAAGTTCACATAGGTGTGATGGTCAGGTGTCCACAAACCTTTAGCCCTGTTGCGTATAATACAAAATTCATGTAAAAATTTTAATTTGCTGTGGCAATTCAAAAAAATAAACAAAGCCTATGATACCGCTGTGCTCTCAGACAGGAATATGGCGGATATCACTATACAGTAGCACTCTTCACAGAGGCAAGGATAAGTTTCTATTTTTAAGTTCGTATTTAGAGCGTAGAGATAAGCTTAAAGGAGAACTATGAGATGAGTGATTTCCACTCACCTCATAGTTCTAGCCGACCTGTGACAATGAGACTGTCACAGGTCGGCTCAGTAGATCGGGAAGTCAGCGAACACATACCGGCGTTCGCTCACCTCTCGATCCTGTCACGGCTCTCTGCCGTGACAGGGGAGGGGATGGATTCCCCCCTCCCCGCTCCGATCTCCAGCACTGACTGGCGGAACGGACGGGGGAGGGGGCGGGTACAGCTGGCTCTGCCTCCTAATAGGCAGAGCCAGCTGTCACTCACGCAGCTGGGCGGATCTCGACATCGATGTCGGGATCCGTTCCGGCTGCGGCGTCTCAGTATACCACTGTAGCTCCCTATATACTGAGCTTAGGGTGACGGGAGGACGCTAGTTTGTGTCCTCCCGTTACCCTAAGGAGAACTATAGGGAAAAACACTGACCCCATAGTTCTCCTTTAACAATTTTTAAGATCGTCATTTAATAAAAGAAACGGTGCAGAAAATATACAGAGAAAGATATTAATAAAGAGAGACAAAATATATAGCAACCGTAAAGTAAAAAGGAATAAAAAGAGAATACTTAACAGTCCTGGGTTTATGAGTTCTGACAGAGTCCAATTCACTAAACAAAAGATGCCCTCTGGGAGGTAGGCAGGGGATGGAGGAGAAGGAGGGCTAATCCTTTATGATGTCCTCCTCTGCTCCACCCAAATTGTACATTTTATATTTAAAATGTTAGTGGAATTTTGATACACAATATTGTCTGATAACCCTTAAATTATTATGCATCATGAAATTAGCTTTACATGGAGACCAAACTTGCCATATATATGAATTATTATTGACCCAGGAGGGTAAATGTGGCTTGTCAAGCCTCTGACCATCATAAGCTGTCTATTCTTGGTATGTATGGATTCTTCTTGACGAGACACAGCTATTTGTGCAATTAATTTTACAATATCGCTGTGCAATTCCAAGTTATGAAATTGGGTTGATAATGCAACTCAGTTTTATGACTAAGTGTGACTCCGAGGTCACCTGGGTCATTACCATTACCAGGCCCCCTTGTGTTTACCTAAACTGTCAAATGGTAATGTATGGGTGATTTGCAATTATGTTTGGTTGGCTTTTTTTTAGGTGTTGCCATAGAAGAGGTTAAGTGGGTAATTCTGGTATCTCACGAGTTATTTAGGACTATAAAGATTACAGACCAGATTGTCAGATGTCTGTTTTTTGGAATTTGAAGATGCCTGGAAAACTGAGGGAAGCCAATGGAAGGCTGCATTTGTTCTAAGATGAGGGAAAAGAGAATGTCATAGTTAATATTAGGGATGCACCGATACCGGTTTTTGGGGATATTATTTTTTACAGGAAGTCCCATTAAGGAAGCCAGGCGGCGTGTAATGACTCGCCACCTCGCTTCCTGATTAGCTGGGAAGCCGGGCGGCGTGTAAAGACTGGCCGCCAGGCTTCCCGATTAGCAGGGAAGACGCCCCCATGCTTCTCGTCACTAGGTGATGAGAAAGCGCGGAGCCGGCTTTCTGGCCAACCAAGAAGCCGGGCGACATGCAATGACGCGGCTCCCGGCTTCCTGATTGGCCGGGAAGCCGGCTCCATGCTCCCTTGTACGGAGGTGACGATGGAGCATGACGCCAGCTTCCCGACCAATCAGAAAGCCGGGCGCCGCATCATTACACGGCCCGGCTTCCTGATTGGCCAGCTTCCCAAACAATCAGGAAGCCGGGCAGCGAGTCATTACAC
>NW_017307022.1:282002-285803 GCF_000935625.1 Nanorana parkeri | reverse complement strand
GCCCGCTTCCCAAACAATCAGGAAGCCGGGCAGCGAGTCATTACACGCTGCCCGGCTTCCTGATTGACCGGGAAGCCGGCTCCATGCTCCCTCCTCACAAGTGACGAGAATGCATGAAGCCGGCTTCCCAGCCAATCAAGAAGCCGGGCAACGTGTAATGACTCACTGCCCGGCTTCCTGATACCGGAAGTATCGGGCTAGGCATTGGAGCATTTGGCCAAATACAAGAACTGGCCCAAATACTTGGCATTGTCACCGATACCGATACTAATATTGGTATCGGCGCATCCCTAGTTAATATTGATAGGCTCAAACCTCATTATCGTCACATTTCACTCAAAGCAAAACTATATAAAGAAATGTCTTCCTTCCACAATGAGAACATTATCTCACCTCTGGTCATGTCCTCAAACCTGCGTCGGCACCTTTGTAAACTTTGCCGATTCTTACAATTGTAAGTTTGTTGCGAGCCTAAATTATTTTTTTGCGTTGAGACGCACAATTCCGAGCAGCTGTCGGGGGAAGAGCTGTGAAATATCTTAGACTCGAAGCCGCAACGCTTTGGTTTACAATCTCTTATTAATGTATTATATGCAGGAACATCTGTTCCTGGACGGGCTCCAAAACATGTAATTCTATCAGATGTGATTCGGCGGCTAAGTGATAATCTGCTCCGCTTTTTGTGGAAGGACGCTTGGCAGAATTTGTCGGAGCGTGCCGTCGGTGACACAGCCGCAGCATGAGCGTAGGCCGCGCCATTGTAGGGTCTGTGCTATTCTCCGAGACGCAGGCATCTCATCCCGGGAAAGTGTTTATTGAACATATTATCGGAACATCTGCGTCGTATCTTGGGAAGGGAAGAAAGGGAAGCTCCGGAGATGCGCATAGCAGATTGAGGGCCAAAGTCGATGTCCTTCCCTGCAGCCTTCAAACGCCGTTCACTTAATATTTAAAAGGTTTAAAAAGATGAAGGGAAATTAGCGTCACACTCGCAGCAGTTTCATTATGCCTCGCTTTAACTTTATCTTGCTACAAAAGGTTTGCAAGTCTGCTTTGGTTTTTTTGGTATTTGTGCTTGTGTGTGAGAGTTGGAGATCCCCTTTTACGTTACAGAGGTGCTACCGAGTGCTCCAGAGGAATGATTCATCTCTGACCTCAGTGGCTCAGTTGGGTCCTTGGCCTTGGACAAAGTTGGGTGCCACAGGCCTGTGAGAGAACAAACCAAGTCAACACATACTCAATCTGCCTTGGGAAACAATGTTTCCAGGGTCAGGAAGCATGCCAAGTGTTGTGTGCATATCCCTATGAGGACCATCCAGGTGTTCTGTGCATATCCCTATGAGGACCATCCAGGTGTTCTGTGCATATCCCTATGAGGACCATCCAGGTGTTCTGTGCATATCCCTATGAGGACCATCCAGGTGTTCTGTGCATATCCCTATGAGGACCATCCAGGTGTTCTGTGCATATCCCTATGAGGACCATCCAGGTGTTCTGTGCATATCCCTATGAGGACCATCCAGGTGTTCTGTGCATATCCCTATGAGGACCATCCAGGTGTTCTGTGCATATCCCTATGAGGACCATCCAGGTGTTCTGTGCATATCCCTATGAGGACCATCCAGGTGTTCTGTGCATATCCCTATGAGGACCATCCAGGTGTTCTGTGCATATCCCTATGAGGACCATCCAGGTGTTCTGTGCATATCCCTATGAGGACCATCCAGGTGTTCTGTGCATATCCCTATGAGGACCATCCAGGTGTAGTCATTACACGCTGCCCGGCTTCCTGATTGACCGGGAAGCCGGCTCCATGCTCCCTCCTCACAAGTGACGAGAATGCATGAAGCCGGCTTCCCAGCCAATCAAGAAGCCGGGCAACGTGTAATGACTCACTGCCCGGCTTCCTGATACCGGAAGTATCGGGCTAGGCATTGGAGCATTTGGCCAAATACAAGAACTGGCCCAAATACTTGGCATTGTCACCGATACCGATACTAATATTGGTATCGGCGCATCCCTAGTTAATATTGATAGGCTCAAACCTCATTATCGTCACATTTCACTCAAAGCAAAACTATATAAAGAAATGTCTTCCTTCCACAATGAGAACATTATCTCACCTCTGGTCATGTCCTCAAACCTGCGTCGGCACCTTTGTAAACTTTGCCGATTCTTACAATTGTAAGTTTGTTGCGAGCCTAAATTATTTTTTTGCGTTGAGACGCACAATTCCGAGCAGCTGTCGGGGGAAGAGCTGTGAAATATCTTAGACTCGAAGCCGCAACGCTTTGGTTTACAATCTCTTATTAATGTATTATATGCAGGAACATCTGTTCCTGGACGGGCTCCAAAACATGTAATTCTATCAGATGTGATTCGGCGGCTAAGTGATAATCTGCTCCGCTTTTTGTGGAAGGACGCTTGGCAGAATTTGTCGGAGCGTGCCGTCGGTGACACAGCCGCAGCATGAGCGTAGGCCGCGCCATTGTAGGGTCTGTGCTAT
The DNA here is from genome assembly GCF_000935625.1 of Nanorana parkeri. NCBI lineage: Eukaryota > Metazoa > Chordata > Amphibia > Anura > Dicroglossidae > Nanorana > Nanorana parkeri. The sequence continues at coordinate 283,297 of NW_017307022.1, read as the reverse complement.
TCTCCGAGACGCAGGCATCTCATCCCGGGAAAGTGTTTATTGAACATATTATCGGAACATCTGCGTCGTATCTTGGGAAGGGAAGAAAGGGAAGCTCCGGAGATGCGCATAGCAGATTGAGGGCCAAAGTCGATGTCCTTCCCTGCAGCCTTCAAACGCCGTTCACTTAATATTTAAAAGGTTTAAAAAGATGAAGGGAAATTAGCGTCACACTCGCAGCAGTTTCATTATGCCTCGCTTTAACTTTATCTTGCTACAAAAGGTTTGCAAGTCTGCTTTGGTTTTTTTGGTATTTGTGCTTGTGTGTGAGAGTTGGAGATCCCCTTTTACGTTACAGAGGTGCTACCGAGTGCTCCAGAGGAATGATTCATCTCTGACCTCAGTGGCTCAGTTGGGTCCTTGGCCTTGGACAAAGTTGGGTGCCACAGGCCTGTGAGAGAACAAACCAAGTCAACACATACTCAATCTGCCTTGGGAAACAATGTTTCCAGGGTCAGGAAGCATGCCAAGTGTTGTGTGCATATCCCTATGAGGACCATCCAGGTGTTCTGTGCATATCCCTATGAGGACCATCCAGGTGTTCTGTGCATATCCCTATGAGGACCATCCAGGTGTTCTGTGCATATCCCTATGAGGACCATCCAGGTGTTCTGTGCATATCCCTATGAGGACCATCCAGGTGTTCTGTGCATATCCCTATGATTTGAGAATACAAATATGGGGCCTGCTAATGCTGACCAGGATTTCACCAGCAATGCAGAGGAGGCATGCAGAACTATAGAACAGAAAAGGCATACGGACCTGGCATGTACATAATCAAAAGTGAGGATTGCATTGTGGTGGATCTCAAACAAAGCTTTGCTGGGTACATGTAATTCTCTGAGGTCAAGATTTGGGAGCACAATGTCCTTCTGCAAGCAGGGCCGCATTTCCCACAAGACCACCAAGGCCCAGCCTCGGGGCAGCCGGGAGTAGAGGGGCAGCAGGGCTGTGGAATTCCTTTTGCCCGATGCCCGGGACATGCAGTTCTGGGTGTCGGGTGGACAGTTTTTTTCTACATTTAGCCCTGCTTCAGGCAAGCAGGGCTAAATGTAGAGCAGGGAAGCCGCTGCTCGATTTGTACAAGTGAACTTGGCAATGTATGCAGCCTGCAGGTCAAAAAGTAAAAAAATAATAAGATAAATAAATATCTTATTATAAATAAATATTTTAAAAAGTAAAAAAATATATTTAAAAATAAAAAAATGATAACAAATAAAAAAAATTACAATTAAAACTAACCCTGCCGCCCCTGC
>NW_017307022.1:266351-281801 GCF_000935625.1 Nanorana parkeri | reverse complement strand
TAAAAAAATAATAAGATAAATAAAAATCTTATTATAAATAAATATTTTAAAAAGTAAAAAAATATATTTAAAAATAAAAAAATGATAACAAATAAAAAAAATTACAATTAAAACTAACCCTGCCGCCCCTGCCACCTGATTGCCATTCTCCATTAAGGGGGAGGGGGGGGATATGACGGGGAGGGGGCACATTGAGGAACCTGGCCTTGGGGCAGCAGAGAGAGTGTATCTGGCCCTGTTTGCTAGGCTCCTCTTGAAAGAAAACTGAACCAATTATTGGTCATTTGGACAAACGACATCCCGAGTGAGTGCCGAACCAAAGAAAGCCAAAAATCAATGCCCTTCAAAATCAAGAACCAAAATGTTTCAGGGGTTGCAAAAGAATCAACCACATCAGGGCCTTTTAATATTAAAAAGGGTTTGGATCATCTTTTGATATTGAAGCAAAGGTTGAACTTGATGGGCCTGCGTCTTTATTCAACCTCAAATACTTGATTATTAACAGCCCTAGTCTAGTCCAGATAACTTTTTGCCAATGAATATATCTAAATCCAGCTATATGCTTCAGGTTAGATTAGGTATGGATCAGGTAACCTTCCAGATCTTTTAGCTGCCCATAAACACCACCACCGAATGACACCCATCAAAAGAAATGGCGATTAGTCAGGCTAAAAACCATTGTCTGTTATTTTCCCTAAGGGGCTAATTTGTAAATGTTCCAGCCGGTGTATAGCTGGCCGAATGCTGTTGGCATGACATTGCCACCACAAGATGGAGCAGAGGAGCATAGGAATTTTGCTGTGCTCTTCTGCTCAATCTAGTTGCAGGAATGCCGTGCCAACAGAATTCAGCCAGCTATATACTGGGTGGAATGTTTATACATAAGCCCTTTAGTGTTGGTGGCATCTGCAGGCCACATTCCCGACCTCACTCCATCTAGTTGCGGAAGTGCCATGCCAACAGCCCCTTAGTGTTGGTGGTATATGCAGGCCACTTTCCCCACCTTTCTCCATCTAGTTGCAGGAATGCCATAACAACAGTGTTTGGCCAGCTATACACCGGGTGGAACGTTTAAACATAAGCCCCTTAGTGCTGGTGGCATCTGCAGGCCACTTTCCCCACCTCTCTCCATCTAGTTACAGGAGTGCCATGCCAACAGCATTTGGCCAGCTATACACCGGGTGGAATGTCTATACATAAGCCCATTAGTGTTGGTGGCAAATGCGGGCCACTTTCCCCACCTTTCTCCATCTAGTTGCAGGAATGCTATGCCAACAGAGGTCACCCAGCTATACGCTGGGTGGAACGTTTATACATAAGCCCATTAGTGTTGGTGGCATCTGCAGGCCACTTTCCCCACCTCTCTCCATCTAGTTGCAGGAACTCCATGCCAACAGCGTTTGGCCAGCTATACATCAATTGGAATGTTTATACATAAGCCAATTAGTGTTGGTGGCATCTGCAGGCCACGTTCCCCACCTCTCTCCATCTGCTACACAACCAAGAGCCATCTGGTGCCTATGGCCAGCCTGAGTTTCTACCTGTCCGTTATTTTACTCCTTATTGATTCTACCACCTCGCTAAAACTATAAAATGAAGCGTATAATATGACAACCATAGCAGAACAATACACACAGCAAGAAGAAAATGTAGAGGTTTGTCTTGCGCATTACACACCCTGAGAGGTGAGTTTGCCCTTAAGGATAAAAAAAAAAAAGCAGAAAAAATATAATAATACTTCACGACGTTCAAAACTGCAACCGGAATACAATGAGACCATTTTTGTTTTTTTCTTTTCTTAATTCCCTTTAGAGCATAAAAAAGGAATAGTTTGCCTGGATCTTTGCATCATGCCACTAATTGGATGCTTACAGTCTCGGATTGTGGCTTTGCTTTTAATTAACTGTTTCCGGATATAATCTCCCAAATGTTCTCTCTTCGTCCTCATTTAATCCGTCATCCTAATGGCAAGTTGATTATGCAGATCAATACTGTTTACAAACATGAAAGTCTTCGGCGAGTGTTTGAACTCTGAGCCTCAGTGACACCAGTTATCGATAGCTGGTGTACGCTCCGCAGGTGTTGTGTCAATATTTTGTGTTCGATGTGCGCTCAGCACAGCAGCCACAGGCAAAACTTTGGGGAAAACTTTACAGAAATTGTCTGTCTTCTATTTTTTTTTTATATACACACATGACAAACTTGAGCAGTTAATAAGAAAGCCAAGACGGGAAAATATAAATCGGAGCAAGTGCCATTTTGTGGTTGTTCTCATGTATTTTACACAACCGCCATAGATATTTGGGCTTCTTTTAAGATTACAATGCCGCACTGGTCCTGTTGTGAGCTGCACTCCATTCGACCTTTGACCTATTGGAATGGTGGGTGCTCGAAGTGAAACAGATGGTGCCATTTGTATAGTCAGAATAATTAACACTGCGGTATCAAACTGGCGTCTATGTGGACGTTGGGTAGTCTGGTCCTTGTGGTGGCCATCTTCAAGGTCAACAAGGCTGTTTGACCCAAATTTTTATAACTAATGTGTTGCGACTGGTCATCTCAAGACTAAGCCCTCGTTCACACCTGAACGTTTTGTAGTGCGTTCTACGCTCGACGAACGCTCTACAAAACGCTCAAAAATATAAATCCCATTGTATTCAAAGGTCTCGTTCCCGCCTTGGCGTATTTCCGCCCGTCCCTAACGCGCTACAAAACGGCCCACGCCTGAAAAGGTACAGGTACTACTTTGGGCCGTTTTGTTGCGCGTTTCTATTGGGATACAGCCAAGTAGCCTTCGGAAACACGCGCTTGTCACGCGACTTTTTTACGGCGAATCGCGGTTAAAAAAACGCGCGACAGACGCGCATATGCAATACGCCTGGGTGTGAACGAGACCTCAGTAATATCTCCTGAGACTCATGACGGGGACCCTGCGAGGCCCCGAAAGTACTTGCTATTGAATGATATTGGTTGTCATTAAAGCAGACAGTTGGTGAACACAAGAGCTTGGTGTGCTGGTGACATGCTTTATATTATTAGTAATATCTCCTTCTCACACCGTACCGATGTACCCCAGAATCCAATGGGTGCTGGAACAACTGGTGGATGGCACAACAGCATACTATCCAGAACCTTGGTTCTCAACTGATGGGTCGTGACCCCGTGTTCAGTGGGTCGCCGCATGCCTTCCACTTTTCTTGGCGAGAGGCTTCTCAGCCTCTTAGTGCAGAAATGTCAGTTCTCGCTCTGAGCAGCCATTCAGAATATGCTGCCTGGCACTGAGTGTCAGCTTGTAGTGGGGTGCACTGGTGGTATGGCTGCCAGGGAGCTCCATCCATACATGCATTGCTTATAGCTCCCTCGCATGTCCTGTAGAGGTGTCTGGACTGGAGTGACATCACATTCTGGCTCCCGACACCGCTACAGGGCGCACATGGGAACTGTACAAGCAATGCACATATGGATGGAGCTCCATCACAGCACAACAGCCCACACTGCCGTGTGTTACATTACAGTGTAACGTGGGTCACGACTTAATGACCGATGACAAATGTGGGTCTTGAGGTTAGACAGGTTGAGAACCACAGGTGTAGAAGATATGTTGTCCACACACCAGTCTGCTTCGGAATATCATCTTTATTCACATCCCGTTAGCATAACATATAGACGCTCAACACTGGTTACAGTTTTCTTCCCCCAACAAACATAAGGGACATCCCAGGAGAAACAGGGGTATTAGGTGGGTTAGTCACCGCAATGAATCACAACTTCGCATCCACCAAATAGGCGACTGACATGACTGCAGAATGTGCATGTTGATGAGAAGATACGCTCATGCAAATCAGAGAAGGACCAGAATGGTGAAAAGTTCCCACAAGCCCGGGAAGTACCTCCTGATGTGAACAGGTCTGTTAATAGTCTGAGAAGGCAGTGATTCTGTGGTGTTTATAACACCTTCTTGGAGTGCCTGAGTAGCTCTTTCGGTTTGGGACCCCCACTGTGTAAAAGAGCACTACCCAATACTGGTTGGTCAGCTTCAGCTGACCATGAGGAGAGAAGTCTGCCTGGCTTGGGCTAGTTGGACAAGAGTGCTTTGCCCCAGGAGCCTTGCACCCCCAGGTGGTCAAGGAAGGGCCATATCTCTTTGGGAGCTTCATCTTGAATATAAGCAGTCTCTAGTTGTCTAGAAGGTTCCTGCCTTGCTTCTGGGCCTTTTGGTCAAGAGGAGAGCGGTGTCATCTCTGGAAAAAGACATGGTATTTTACTATTGCCTGGAGCTTGAGAATGGTGTTGCCCTAGAACTTGGAGGGGAAGGGGGGTGGCAGCCGGAGGCTCTTGGGGAGGACGGTGCTGTCTTTGGATCCGGAGATGGCAGGCGAGTAATAGGTAGGTACTGGGTAGATGTGTTTTCTCTTCCTAGGTTGATTCTTGCATGGTTATGCCTTGTCCCCATTTATAAGTAGGAGCCTCTCCAGTGCTAATACCTTCTGAAGGGAATGGGGCTGCTCTTGTCTGTGCTTTGCCCCCTGGGACTGCCGGAAAATCACTATGGGTTTGGCCCCCCACTGTGATTAACCATCACGGCACTTTAAAGTTTTTTCTGCACTACACTTCTTGGGCAGGCCTTTTGGCTAACCCGCAGTAATATTTTTATCTTGGCCGGAAGGCCCGCCATGTCTCTGCACTGCACCTATTTATTTTTTATGCACAAGCACTTTGACGCCACAGAAGACAGAGGGTGTGGTTACCTTCAGGACCCACCCTTATGTTAGGGGGGAGGTTCTGTGGCCTCTACAGGTTTTCTTTACCTCCCCTCACTCTGGGGTCTCTCTTCAGGAGAGCCTGCACCTAGTACTTGATAGACCTGCTTTGGTAGGCCCCCAAGGAATGTGGTCCGCCTGACTTTGGCTAGGTGGACGTAAACCTCAAACTTTAACTTAAAGCCGCGTGACGTCTACCATAAAAAAAGTCTCCAAACTTTTCAAACACTCTGGGGACGTCAACCGCGTTAAGATGCAAATCCCAGCCATCTACTTTGCCTTTTATATATTTATTTCTGCTAATTGGCATAAAATTAATGATTGCGTACCAGCTCGGAGCAGATGCTCCGTACGGGGAAAAAACAAACCCTCAGATTTGGCTATTCCCCCCCCCCTTTTTTTTTTATACATTAATACAGACGCACATCAAGCAGCCAGGAACATGTGGCAGGTCATAAATAAAGGAGAATCCTCCACACCGTCTACGAAAGGAACACAAAGCCGCGCTTTTTCCTATTTTCATCGCCGGCTTTTGTTTTAGCCATCTCTCTCTCTCTCTCTGAGCGAAATGCGTCTGCTGCAGCAGCTCGTAATTAGTGCCTAGGCCTCTGGGACCTAATTAACCAATTCAATTAACTAATTTTTTTTTTTTTTTAAAGACCACCCTGACATTTGTCAGCTATTAGGAGAGATGTCAGCCTGGGAGTTTTTCTTTTTCCCGGTGGCGGCGCGCTAACGATGATTAGCTCATTTGCATCGTAGGTTTACCCCAGGTACGAGGGGTCTAGCAAGAGCTTGAGCTATGGATGTGGAAGTCTGCTGACCCTCAAAGGGAACGATGACCTTTCATTGAACACATAATCAATACATTTTTCTCCACAGCTGTCTTTCTGAGTTTCCTAACCTTCAGAGGGATGCTGGGCGGAAGCGCTGAGGGAGCATTAGCTGCTCCGGGGGCAGAGAGCCGCGTTTTACACTCTGGTGTTAGGAGGAGTTGGGATATCGATGGATCTGCTGGTTGGCTTTGCACAGCGGGATCGCAGCGCTGGCTGCCTCTGCCAGTCAAGGCTTTGTTGTTGTCATTGATTAAAGGGAAAGCAGAGCGTATTTTTCTGAACATATTTCAAGTTAAACCTTAAAGTCATTTTTTTTATGTGACTTTTTGCATTTCGTGGCGGCTTGTTCTTCCATATTTTTTTTATGATTGCTTCAAATGTAGCGACTTGGAAAATGACCACTAGAGGGAGCTGGCAGCGACTAGGTGAGGTTACTTCATCTTTTCTAAAGTGGACTTCTCAATTCTTTAATGGGTTTAAAGAAGAACTTTACCCATATCATCAAAACAACAACAAAGGCACCTTTAGAAATGCTCAGGGATGACAATCTACAAATAGATACTTCTAGATACTTGCCGGCTTTTTATTCTTTGTATATCCTATTTTTCTTTTCCTCAGTAGTCTTCTGACAGCGGCCATTTTTACTAAGGGCAGATTAATATATCTTCCTTTACTTCCTGGGACTCTGGCACATGTGTCTAGGACATGTGACCATGCACAATCATCCTTTCCCTGAGATCTCATGAGATTGCATTTGAGATTTCCCAGCAATGCTCTGCTGATGTCATCTTCACAAGATTAAAACGATTGTCTTCTCCTTTCTCTCCCTCACCTTCCTCCCCCCTTTTCTTTCTCTCTCTCTCTCTCTCTCTCTCTCTCTCTCTCTCTCCTGTCCATCAGGAGAGGAGTCTGCCTGGCTTGGGCTAGATGGACAAGAGTGCTCTGCCCCAGGGGCCCTGCACCATAGGTGGTCAAGGAAGGGCCCTATCTCTCCGGGAGCTTCATATTGACTATAAGGAGTCTCTATTTGTCTAGAAGGTTCCTGTCTTGCTTCTTGGCCTTTTGGCCAAGAGGAAAATGGTGTGGTCTCTGGGAAAAGACATGGTATTTTACTACTCCCTCACCTTCCTCCCCCCTTTTCTCCTCTCTCTCTTCTCCCCGCTCTCTCTCTCTCTTCTCCCCGCTCTCTCTCTCTCTTCTCCCCGCTCTCTCTCTCTCTCTTCTCCCCGCTCTCTCTCTCTCTCTTCTCTCTGCGTGGTCTCTCTGCGCTTTTTCCTATTTTCATCGCCGGCTTTTGTTTTAGCCATCTCTCTCTCTCTCTCTGAGCGAAATGCGTCTGCTGCAGCAGCTCGTAATTAGTGCCTAGGCCTCTGGGACCTAATTAACCAATTCAATTAACTAATTTTTTTTTTTTTTTAAAGACCACCCTGACATTTGTCAGCTATTAGGAGAGATGTCAGCCTGGGAGTTTTTCTTTTTCCCGGTGGCGGCGCGCTAACGATGATTAGCTCATTTGCATCGTAGGTTTACCCCAGGTACGAGGGGTCTAGCAAGAGCTTGAGCTATGGATGTGGAAGTCTGCTGACCCTCAAAGGGAACGATGACCTTTCATTGAACACATAATCAATACATTTTTCTCCACAGCTGTCTTTCTGAGTTTCCTAACCTTCAGAGGGATGCTGGGCGGAAGCGCTGAGGGAGCATTAGCTGCTCCGGGGGCAGAGAGCCGCGTTTTACACTCTGGTGTTAGGAGGAGTTGGGATATCGATGGATCTGCTGGTTGGCTTTGCACAGCGGGATCGCAGCGCTGGCTGCCTCTGCCAGTCAAGGCTTTGTTGTTGTCATTGATTAAAGGGAAAGCAGAGCGTATTTTTCTGAACATATTTCAAGTTAAACCTTAAAGTCATTTTTTTTATGTGACTTTTTGCATTTCGTGGCGGCTTGTTCTTCCATATTTTTTTTATGATTGCTTCAAATGTAGCGACTTGGAAAATGACCACTAGAGGGAGCTGGCAGCGACTAGGTGAGGTTACTTCATCTTTTCTAAAGTGGACTTCTCAATTCTTTAATGGGTTTAAAGAAGAACTTTACCCATATCATCAAAACAACAACAAAGGCACCTTTAGAAATGCTCAGGGATGACAATCTACAAATAGATACTTCTAGATACTTGCCGGCTTTTTATTCTTTGTATATCCTATTTTTCTTTTCCTCAGTAGTCTTCTGACAGCGGCCATTTTTACTAAGGGCAGATTAATATATCTTCCTTTACTTCCTGGGACTCTGGCACATGTGTCTAGGACATGTGACCATGCACAATCATCCTTTCCCTGAGATCTCATGAGATTGCATTTGAGATTTCCCAGCAATGCTCTGCTGATGTCATCTTCACAAGATTAAAACGATTGTCTTCTCCTTTCTCTCCCTCACCTTCCTCCCCCCTTTTCTTTTTCTCTCTCTCTCTCTCTCTCTCTCTCTCTCTCTCTCCTGACCATGAGGAGAGGAGTCTGCCTGGCTTGGGCTAGATGGACAAGAGTGCTCTGCCCCAGGGGCCCTGCACCATAGGTGGTCAAGGAAGGGCCCTATCTCTCCGGGAGCTTCATATTGACTATAAGGAGTCTCTATTTGTCTAGAAGGTTCCTGTCTTGCTTCTTGGCCTTTTGGCCAAGAGGAAAATGGTGTGGTCTCTGGGAAAAGACATGGTATTTTACTACTCCCTCACCTTCCTCCCCCCTTTTCTCCTCTCTCTCTTCTCCCCGCTCTCTCTCTCTCTTCTCCCCGCTCTCTCTCTCTCTCTTCTCTCTGCGTGGTCTCTTCACCGGCCTGGCAGTGGGGGTGCCCTGGACCTTACCCCACTGGGCCCCCCAACAGCCTCAGGCCCCGGGCCCTCACACCGGTTGCACCGGCGGTAGTTCCGCCACTGGTGGTCATCATAATCTGGCCACTCAGTGTATACGCCTTATATTGTCAAGCATGCAATATACTGTATATGCAGTACAATGTATATGCGAGGGGGAAGGAAAGGCTAAGGCAGTTGTGAATTAATAGAGACAATGTGTTGTATTTAATCTGTATTTCAGTTAACTAAAAGATACAGAAAATGGAAACCGATAGTAATGACTCAACATTTCCAATGTATATTGTCCAGTAATTTCCCCTAATCATTGGTGGTAAGGGCTTGTGCGATGGGCTTTTGGCTTCTGTTGATGCCACAATTTGAGACACTTCTATGATGATTAAAGATTTACTGATAACTGCATTTGACCTGCATCTGACCTGCATCTGACCTGCTTCTGCTCTTTTTTATCCTGACTAACTTTGTATGTACTTTCCTTACTGGTGACCTGCCCTGTATCCGCACCCACACACTCACCAATTCACCGACAAAGGACAAAGGATACTTCAAAGACACAAAGCGTTTTCACTCCCTAGCATAGACTTCTCAAAGAACTCTTTAGGACCAGATGGGCTTCTGTCTTCCCCCATCTTTTGACTTCTATTGCATGTTAGCTTTAGGACTCTTCATGTAGATTCTGTAGGCCCAGATGGGTGGCCACCTTTCAGTTTCTTTGGTCTCTGCCACAGGCTATGTCATGACTTGGATTCCGCTACAGATAACATAAACAAAGCTCAGACAGGCTACAGTCTAGCTGCAAACATAACTGCCATACACTCGTACATATTTCTAGCAAGCTTTTGCAGAAAAACAGGAATTCTTGGTTCACATATATATGCAATGCATCTATATTTTTAGATTGTAAGCCCCCAGGGCCAGGGCCCTCCTTACCATCTCGTCTTGAATTGTATTGTGATTGTAATGTCTTCCTGATATTGTAAAGCGCTGCGCAAACTGTTGGCGCTATATAAATCCCGTATAAATAATAATACTAATAATATGTGGCCAGCTGCATCCAAGTGATCCCTATCAGGCCAGTCCCTGCTCTATGTACAGTATATGCAAGCTGTTTGGATTTGAGCGCAGACTTCTTCTCCATTTCCATTGCATAGTGTAGATCAGTGACCCGAGTCTGTAGCTCTTTCCTCACTGTATCTGTTTCCTCCATTTTGGCCCTATATGTCCATTAAACTATGCTATGAACAAGTAAGTAGCCTGCATTTTGCACAGTAGAGTAGGTGACTGGGACATGTATTGCAATATACTGTATGTGAACCAAGTATCCGGTGTACGGAATGGAGGCCCGCCTCCTCTTACATCACTGGCCAGCGACCTAAGAGCAGGTGGGGACAGTGATGTAAGAGAAGGCGGGGCCCATCGATAGCAGAGGAGGAGGGGCCCGGGAACTGAACAGGAGTCGGGACCCGGCGACCACAGAGGCGCTGACAGGTAAGAGATCTCAGACCCTGCAGAGCCCACTATAGAGAGTATGGTGGGCTCTGCACGGTCACTCTCCGCTGGGGCTCTGCAAGTGGCATAACTAGCAATCACGGGGGCCCCATACAAAATTTTGCTATGGGGCCCTGTGATTTCTAGTTACGCCCCTGTCTGTGGCCTAATTTTTGAAGCTCTTGAACTTCTCCTTTAAATCAGTTCCCGTCCACAGTTCTCTTTTTGCCCAACTCCTTTTACTTTGCTCATTTAATTCAGTTAAGTTGCAAAATGACATATGATTACATTAATTAGACGGCCGAGGGTCACCCGCGCTACGTGACTAGTTTTCGTACACGGCTTCCTTAATCGCCGTCTAATTGCTCTGTATTCCATCTGTTCCATCTAAACCAAACATATCTTTTATTAATGGCGATATTACAATGTTGGCTGTTACTAGGAGCGCTTGTTGCTCGCCTCTCTGGTCTGCTCTGTGTGTTAAGTAAACCCTTCAGAAGAGATATTACCATTCCATAGACCTGATTTATGGTTTTCCAGTTTCTGAAATGTTTAATTGCAACCACAGTTTTAAGAGTAAAGAATAACCCATCATATACCCTCTATCCACAAGGTACGTCGTTATATTGGCTACCCTCATTACTGGTACCCCTGGACCCTGGTTTTAGCTGGAATCATTTAGTTTTTGTTTGTTTTGTTTCTTGTGTTTTATTGTTTCTCTATACCTACCGACTATACAATATAGTTTACTTTGCATAAGTTATCTTCAACCTCAATGCACAGGCAAATACTTGCTACTTGATGGAATGTTACAGCGATCGCACCGAACAGGTTTACTGTTAAGTCTGAAGGATAAGATGTGTTAATGTATCTGCTTGTTGATTCTATGAGTGTAAAATGCGATGATTTATATGCACTGAAACTAAATAAAAAAAACTTAAAGTTTAAAAAAAAAAGAGTAAAGAATATCCCCATTTATCATTTTTTTATGTCCAATGAAAGGAAATGATAATAATGTGTGTGTGGTACAAACAACAGGAACATTTCAAAGTAGCAACTTAAAGGAGTTCTAAACCCTCCGTTATTTTTGCCTATATCTACTGCTGGCAAGTAATAGATATAGGCAAGAAGTTTAAAAAACAAAAAACGCTTTAACTAGTTTAAAACTTACCTCGTTATGGCTGCTCGCTCCCGCGCCGAGAATCAGGAAGTGATCGTACGGCCGCAAAGGATCTTGGGGCGGGCGCATGCGCAGTTCCGATTCTCGGTGAGCAGTCAGCGCTGGATCGGAGAGCCCCTGCACCGCTGGAGGGACACATGAAAACATGGGGAAAGAAGAGGAAGATCGGAATAAGAGACATCATTTAAGGTAAGTGCTAACATTTACATGGGGGGGAGGCAGGGCAGCCATCAGGGGGGTACGGCAGATACTCATGTAAGGGGCCTGGGGGGTCCGCCCAAGTCCCTTATATGACTGTCGGCCGACGGTGAAGGGCGAGGAGGCGGAGGCCTGGCCCTAGCAGCGCAGGGCCCAGGCATTGTCGCTCCAGTAGCTTTGAGACAAGCTAGGGCCCCATCAGCGACGATTCTCGGCTAATGTCGGACTGGCAGGAAGTGACGTCACTTTTGGCCGGTCCGGCGTCAGACGAGGCCATGTGTGCAGGTAAGAGGAGCTAGAAAGGAAGGAAGGAAGGAAGGAAAGGAGGGAGGGATGCAGCCCTGACCAGCCAACCTGAGACCCCTTCAGAGCCCACCATAGACAGTCGCAGATGGGCTGTGCAGCATCTATGGTGGGCTCTGCAGGGTCTCTCTCAGGTGGGTCCTGTGTCCAGACGAGGCCATGTGTGCAGGTAAGAGGGGCTAGGAAGGAAGGAAAGGAGGGAGGGGCGGGATGCAACCCTGACCAGCCCACCTAAGACCCCTTCAGAGCCCACCATAGACAGTCGCAGATGGGCTGTGCAGCATCTATGGTGAGATGAAAAACATCCCTCAAAGATATCCCTGGATCAACATTCTCTGGTGTTATTAAATATCTTGATAGGCAGCTATATTCTGTGCATTTAGGAATCCATCTAGCTGACTGCTAGTTTCTGAGGGAGTCTATTCCAAGGAAGCCTTTCTGTATGTGGAGGTTAAACCTCTTTTCCCTCGGACGCAGAGAGCGCCCCCTTGCCATAATGAGATTACAGTGAATAACTTTGTATCAAGTTCACTATAAGGGGGATCACATTCTCCCGGATTTGTATCTTCTGAAGAAATATAAAATTCAGTTCAGATAAACTTTGCTGATGACTGAGCTCCTCCATTCATCTTATCAGTTTAATTCTCCTTCTCTGCACTCTCTCTAGTTTTACCAGTGGCCGAACTATCGCCATAGCTACCCAGGCTGACCAGACCCAGGGCTGCCTGGGTCCTAGCAACCAATGAAGCTGAAGCAACACCCACAACACCAGCGTCATTAGTTGCTAGGATGCTAGTGGGTATGCTGCACAGCGTCATTGCTTACTAGGACGCTAGCTGCTATGCTGCACAGCCTTATTGGTTGCTAGGATGCTAGCTACTATGCTGCACAGTGTCATTGGTTGCTAGGATGCTAGTGGGTTTGCTGTATAGGGTCATTGGTTGCTAAGATGCTAGCGGTGTCATTGGTTGCTAGGATGCAGGAAGCCTCACAGAGTCATAGGTTGTTATGGTGCATGCATCTTTAACCACTTCCGGGCCGGCCGTAGTAAAAAAAACGGCCGGCCCGGAGCACTCTAGATCTGAGCGGGCGTCTTTAGAAAACGCGGGAAACGGGCGAAATGTAAAAATAGGCAGCGTTGCCTGTTACCATACAAGCGATCCACCGGCTGTAGAGCCGGCGGATCGTGTGTATGGGGTGCCGATCGGTGTGTGTCGCCCCCCCGCCGCCATTGTCGCGCTGATCCCGGGCTCTGTTTTATATTTTACCAAAAAACTGGGTAATAATAAATGTTTCCTAACATAATGTAAAAAAAAACTTATTTTTTTCAAAATTTTCTTACATTTTTCCTAATTATAGTAAAAAATAAAAAACCCAGTGGTGATTAAATACCACCAAAATAAAGCTCTATCTGTCCCCAAAAAAATGGTATAAAATTCATTTCAGTACAGCGTTGCGTGACGGAATAAATGCCAGTCAAAGTATCGCAGCGCTGAATACTGAAAAATGGCCTGGATGGGAAGGGCGTCTAAACACCTGGTCTTGAAGTGGTTAATCTAGCAACCAGTGACACTGTGCAGGTTGGCCACCAGTCAACCAATGATGCTGTGTGGGCAGCGCAATGCCATTGGTTGCTAGGACACAGATGCTACAAAGTAAGTGTTGCAGTGTGATCACTGGGGGAGGGAAGACTGAGAAAATGCTTCCCCCTGCCTGCAGCAGACTGATGACATCATCTCAGCCCAGGCAAAGTCACTGACTGGAGCTCAAGGACGGCTTTTTAATGATAAAAGGTGGAGAGAGTTTCTGACTAATGATACAGTTGCAGTATGTTGCGACATGTCAGGAATTTCTTTATTGAGACTTCCCTCAACCCACTGTAACAAGGACACTCCACTGTAGTCCAGGCAAGTCAAGGAAAACGCAGTTTATTGAAAGGGCAAACACAAAATAGCTTGAAACAGCGACATAAGACAGTCTTTTAGCTTCGCTCGGTAGCTTTCCACAGCTTCAAGACACTCACGCTTGCTCACCCCTCACTCTGCTCTCTTAGCAGTCTGTCCGACAGGTCCCTGGGGTCACCGACCTCTTCCTGACCTCTCCCAGCCACCCCTGGCTGTTCCGTGTACGTCCAGCACGCACCCGAGTTTGTCTGTGTGCTCCCTGCACCACACACACACACACACACACACACACACACACACACACACACACACACACCTCCAACACTCCCCTGAGCACTGGGCTGGCTTCCTGATAAGGCTGCTCTCAGCCACCTGATTAGCCCAGGCTGGTCAATGGCAACACCCGGCCCCAGGACTGGAGATCTCATCCCACCCAGAGCCCTACGAAATCTCCAGAGCTCCAGATCCCGGCTACAAATAGGAAAACCTGGACGGACCTGAAAAGCCAGGTTCTTCCTTATAACGTGTTTCACATTCTGGACCCTGGTCCAGTCCTGGGTGCCAAAGTCGCCATCCTACACCGTGGCATTGGCTTACACTGCCACACCACATAAATCCCCCCAACTGCTAAAATGTCATTTCAGGAAGATTGGCCCTTTTAACTACCGGCCCCAGCGCTAAATATTTCCGCCACCCGGGCAATGAAGGCGTTAACCCGGTTTGTTTTACACGGCGACATTTTTCGCTGCTCCAGATCCTCGGTCTTCTTACGCCGCCGGTTACCCGTTCCCTCTCTCTCTCCCTCTCTCCCCCCCCCTTCCGCATATCACATTACAATACACGCAGAGACTGCAAAAGCTTTTCCCGGCACCGACATTCACAGCAAACACAGAAGCCTTTGCGGCAAGCAGCGAGCTCTTCTTCCATTTAACAATGCGACCGACCGTGCTGCCGCTCACATTGTTAGCCGCACAAAGGACCATTGCCGGGATAAATCTATTTAAGCTCGACAAAAATCTCAGCCGCGGAGCATTTGATGGTAATCACAGCAGCACACCGGGAGAGGACAGAAAGAATTGAAAAGTGCCCTTTTTATATTATCTAAACTTTTGAGACAACATCATATCCCCCGCTTGATCTCGCCTCTCTCCGGCTTTCACTAAGAAAAAGGGTTTTAAGGGAATTGAAATGAAAAAAAAAAGAAGAAGAAGCCGACTGAAGAGCCGCCGCCGCCGTGTTCTGCCTGAAAGTGGCGGCCGCAGCGCACGGGTTAAAAAAAACTTCCCCCCAAACTACGGCACTTCCGAATTAAAGGAGAACTACGGTGTCAGTGTTTTTCCTCATAGTTCTCCTTAGGGTAACGGGAGGACACAAACTAGCGTCCTCCCGTTACCCTGGGCTCAGTATATAGGGAGCTACAGCTCGCGGTATACTGAGACGCCGCAGCCAGAGCGGATCCCGACGTAGATGACGGGATCCGCCCAGCTGCGTGAGTGACAGCTGGCTCTGCCTATCTAGAGGCAGAGCCAGCTGTACCCGCCCCCTCCCACGTCCATTCCGCCAGTCAGCGCTGGTAGATCGGAGCGGGGAGAGGGGAATCCAGCCCCTCCCCTGTCACGGCAGAGAGCCGTGACAGGATCGAGAGGTGAGCGAACCTGGTATGTGTTCGCTCACCTCCCGATCTACTGAGCCGACCTGTGACAGTCTCATTGTCACAGGTCGGCTAGAACTATGAGGTGAGTGAAAAGCACCCCCCTCCCCCCTCATAGTTCTCCTTTAAGGGGTCACTCGGGAAGACTGCCGAGGGTGCGCCTTTAAAGCTGAACTCAGGCCTTCCCCGTCAGTCTTCACAGTTGTTCCGGCTCCTCTCCTGGGCTGGAATGGCTTCCGGCAGGCATCAATTAGATGGTCTCGCGTGTACGCG
>NW_017307022.1:264295-266334 GCF_000935625.1 Nanorana parkeri | reverse complement strand
GAGATGCCCCTGTCACTGCACACTGGGAGCTTCTCACAACGTGCATTAGAAGCTGCAGCCAGTCAGATAGAGCCCCGCCTCATTTCCTGGCTGGGGGACACTGGATCATCTAGCCCTTTCCTTCCCAGCCTGATTATCTCTAGCCCATCCCTTTCATTCATTGGGTTTCAAGTTCTGGGCTCAGCATGTCAGACAGAGCCCTCCACATTTCCTGGCTGGAGGAGGTCCAGCATCATCTAGCACTTTCCTCTCCAGCTTGACTGGCCCCGCCCCTTTCATTTATTGGATTCCAGTTCTTTTTATGATGGAGGCTCAGCATGTCAGATAGAGGCCGCCTTTTTTCCTGGCTGGTGGATGTTCAGCATCCAGCCCTTTCCTCCCCAGCCTGACTGCCGCTGGCCCCGCCTCTTTCATTCATTGGTTGATTTCAGTTCTGTCAATCATGGAGGCTCAGCATCACATGTGGCCATTAGCTAGGGAGGTCTGCGTGCAAATGAAACATGCCCCTTCTTCCAAACTGATACCCACCCATCAAGGCATTTCAATATTTGCATGACTCCTCCCAAGACGCAGCCCACTGCTTGCATCAGGGCTCTTGACACGATGTTTTCATGAAGCTATGTACAGCACCCTGCCGGCCCCTCCCACCAGCCATGCCTGGCCTTATTGCTTAGAGCAGCACAGAGACCCAGTGATGATGTCACTGGGTCTATGATAAGGTATGCAATAAAAGCTGAAAGCTTTTATTTAAATATCTCATTAGCATGTTGATGAGGAGGGGGAGGGGAGGGGAGGAACCAGGGATGGCAAAATGTGAGCAGAATAAATTTCGGTTTTAAAGAATATCTTAAAGCCAAAACTTGTTGTCCCCAGAACAGGAATAGACCTCCTGTGCACCTATTCCACTGACATTTGTCTAGCAGGGGAATTTCTATCACTTCCTGCCATGTCTCTAGTACAGGAAGTGAAGGGAAATCTCCCCAATGGGACACAGAGAGCAACAAACAAAACTGAAAGGGATTCCAACTCATTCAAAAGCTGGAAGGGAAGTTTTGGCTTTATTTGTACTTTAATATGAGCAAATAACACATTATGTTCACATGGGTATCTGCATGTCCCAGGCATCAGGAGATAGGAATTCCACACCCCTGCCGCCCCTCTACTCCCTGCTGCCCCCAGGTCGGGCCTTGGTTGGCCTTGTGGGAAATGCGGTCCTGGTCACCATGACTGCTATGAAATAGCTTTCCAATGGCTCATTTCCATGCTGTCACAGGACTTTGCACGTAGCAAGGCATGGTGACAGTATAAGCCGGGAGGCTTCAGCTGTTGAAGGTCAATAGGCGGGGGGTTAAAAAAAAAATTCTTGTCCATTATAATTAAAAAAAGGAACAGTATTTATGAACACAGAGCACCAAATAAAAGTCATGCATGTCGTATGTATTTTTTTTTAGGTAGGCCAATTAGTCTTATTGTCAAGCCAACTGACGCATTGCGAGGCGGCTAAATTTGGCCTGGGCACAGGGGCGGACTGACCATTCGGGCAGTCGGGCTCTGCCTGAGGGCCCGCGGCCATAATGGGGCCCGTCGCCGAATCCCCCCGCCCTTTTCAACCGCATAAATGGAGACATGGCTGCGTAAAAGCAGATACGATAGTGTCGCCCGTCTCCCGGGCCCTCCAGGTACTGCCGTGGCCGGTTTGACACAGCCGCATCTACTGGCAGCGGCGCGGCAGAGAGGAGAAGAGCCCGGAGCTAGGTGGGCGTGTCATCCCGGGGGAGGGATGTTTTGTCGGAGGGCGGACGCGGTCCTAACACCAGTGTGGCTGCAGGAGGGCCTGAAGCTGGGGGGGGCTCTACCGAGATTCAAACCCAGGCCCCCCACTGGAGGAATGGTGCCCTCATCTGACCCTGGTGAGACCCGCACCTGTGACCCTGGTGAGACCCGCACCTGTGCTGTGACCCTGGTGAGACCTCTGCACTTGACCCTGCTGAGACCCCCGCACCTGACGCTGCTGAGACCCCCGCACCTGACGCTGCTGA
>NW_017307022.1:261707-263825 GCF_000935625.1 Nanorana parkeri | reverse complement strand
TGCTCCTGTGACCCCAGTGAGACCATCCGCACCTTTGACCCTGGTGAGACCCGCACCTGTGCTGTGACACTGGTGAGACCTCTGCACCTGACCCTGCTGAGACCCCCACACCTGACCCTGCTGAGACCCCCGCACCTGACCCTGCTGAGCCTCCCCGCACCTGACGCTGCTGACACCATCCGCACGTGACCCCGGTGAGCCCATCCGCACGTGACCCCGGTGAGCCCATCCGCACGTGACCCCGGTGAGCCCATCCGCACGTGACCCCGGTGAGCCCATCCGCACGTGACCCCGGTGAGCCCATCCGCACGTGACCCCGGTGAGCCCATCCGCACGTGACCCCGGTGAGCCCATCCGCACGTGACCCCGGTGAGCCCATCCGCACGTGACCCCGGTGAGCCCATCCGCACGTGACCCCGGTGAGCCCATCCGCACGTGACCCCGGTGAGCCCATCCGCACGTGACCCCGGTGAGCCCATCCGCACGTGACCCCGGTGAGCCCATCCGCACGTGACCCCGGTGAGCCCATCCGCACGTGACCCCGGTGAGACCATCCGCACGCCGCTTCTCCTTCCCGCCTCCCTCAGCTCTCAGACCCGCTCGGGTACATGGGCGGAGCACAAGGGGGCCCCATAATCTTCTACTGCACGGGGGCCCCATGTGTTATCAGTCCGCCCCTGTCTGTGCATCTAGTTTTCAATGGAATCTGGTCATGAACGGGTTAAGCTCTGTCTCTTTTGTATGACCAACAATCTTCCACCCCCTCCCCCATGTTAATCATTAGACACTCCCTCTGCAAGCCTGATTTCAGCTTATTTTTAACTGTCGGGTAGCAGCTGGGTATAGGAACAGATTTTACATACATGCTCTGAACCAATTAAGGAAAACATTTCATGACTTTGGAAGGGGTACATTGGAGACCTCAGAGGCAATTTTTCTACGCATGCCCGGAGTTACGCTTTAAAAGTATTAGGTCCATCAGTGCCTCTAACCCGGGCCCCCCCAACCCTCCGGCTTATCCTCCTCGGAGGTCTCTCTCTCTAAGTTGACTTCAATTAAGAAAGATTTGTTTCCGTCTCCCTTTCTCCCGCTTTTCTAAACGCGCGGACAAGAAATGGCGGTACCTGGGGCTACAGATGTTTCACTGATGTTTACTCGAGTACCCCCGAACGCTCAGCAGCCATTAGCAAAGCACATCTACATAAAGGACTTGTTTTCGCTCTAGGCTAATTGAGAAATGACATGGAAGTCCCCCCCCCGATAAAAATAAATAAATAAAGAAGACTTCCTTGGCGGGGACGAGAGATAGCGGAGAGGGAGAGTGCGAAAATTATTTTAATATGTTTTTCCTGGTCAATGTTTAAGGCCTTGTTCACACCAAATGCAGAGCAGATCCGGTCAGGTTTCTGCACACGCAGTGCAGTGGGTTGTGCCGCGTTTTTGATGCGTTTTTGCCGCGTTTGTACCGCGTTTTTGATGCGTTCCGGGCCGATTTTGGTTTAAAATGTTTTTATTTTTTTTATTTTAAGTTTAACATGGGCTTTCAGGCACTTGCATGCGTTTTTGATGCGTTCCAGAGCAGATCCAGAGCAGGTAAAATAGGGCTTTTGCCGCAGTTTTTTCACCTGCTCTGGATCTGCACGCTGCGATGTGAACTGGAGCTCAAAATACCATCGGAATACATTGGACGCAGTTTTGATCCGGTCTACACCTCCTCTGCTCTGGATCTGCTCCGCGCTTGGTGTGAACAAGCCCTAAAAAAAATCTCTCTCTCTCTACTCTCTCTCTATCTCTCTATCTATCTCCTCTCTCTCTATTTCTCTATCTCTGTGACAGGAGCCGGCGCTATAGAGGATGCATCGGCTTATGCCGCCCTGCTCCCTCCGCTAACACCTACCTTCCTCTAGTGCTGGCTTTGTTGGCACCGCTGATTCTCTCCCGCGGCTCTTCAAGTTCCCCCTTATGCCACCACCGGCCCTGAGACTGATCACAACTAGGTCTTATTTTCGGGGAAACAGGGTATCTCTCTCTCTCTCTCTCTCTCCCTCTCTCTCTATCTCTCTCTCCATCTCTCTCTCCCCCCCTCTCTCTCTCTCTCTCTTTCTCTCTCTATCTCTA
>NW_017307022.1:255803-261482 GCF_000935625.1 Nanorana parkeri | reverse complement strand
CCCTCCCTCTCTCTCTCTCTCTCTCTCTCTCTCTCTCTCTCTCCCTCTCTCCCCATCTCTCTCTCCATCTCTCTCTCTGTCTCTATCCTATATATATCTTGCACTCCACTATTGCCGTTTGTACACTGCATAAAAATATTGCTTGCTTCTCCAAAGAGAAACACATTTGGGGAATAGTCAATACAATCATTATTCCTAACCGAATCTTTCCCTGTCGTGTTATAAACGTTCCCTAACTGGCGTTTATTTGTTGAATTCCTCTGTAGTTACACCCAGCATATGGTCTGGCGGATGGTGTTCGCACCACCCCTAGATGGTGCTGATGAGTGAAGGGATTCCTATACTTGTCAGCACCATCTAAGGAGGGGTGCCCATTAGGTAGATGGTAGATCACGAAGGGGGGGAATGGCGGCCCCTTTATTCCATTTTGGTATATTTTTTTCGCTGTGCACGCATGACTACCTATTAGCCCGAGTCTGCTGAGCCGAGCTCCCCGACACCAGCATCTGGTGGATTCTGGTGGTTGTAGTGCTATGTATTACATCAAAGAATATTAGTATACACAGCCTGTTGCACTGCACTGTTTGCAAGGTGAGCCAGGAGAGAGCGCGGGGAGGAGACAGACAGGAGAGACAGCCAGGGGAGAGAGAGGAGAGACAGCCAGGAGAGAAAACGAGGAATGACAGCAAGGAGAGAGAGAGCGAGGAAAGACAGCCAGGAGAGAGAGGAGAGACAGCCAGAAGAGCGAGGAGAGACAGCCAGGAGAGAGAGAGTGAGGAGAGACAGCCAGGAGAGCGAGGAGAGACAGCCAGGAGAGACAGCCAGGAGAGAGAGAGCGAGGAGAGACAGCCAGGAGAGCGAGGAGAGACAGCCTGGAGAGAGAGAGCGAGGAGAGACAGCCTGGAGAGAGAGAGCGAGGAGAGACAGCCAGGAGAGAGAGAAAGTTTTTTTTTCATTGGTAGATCTCATGTAGCTCGTAGATCTCAACACAAAAATTGTGGGCACCCCTGATCTAAGGGCACTAGTGCCTACTAAGGCTCCTATACTCGAATTCCTATAATCATCAGTGCCAGGGCTAATGCCATGGGTGCAACCTATGTTTAGAGTTCCCAAAACAATGATTTGATAGAAATAGTCAAACTATTCATAAAATATTAGTTGTAAAAACATACATTTATAAACAACAACATAAACAGACCCACATCCAGCCCGAACCTGAGCTCCTCCGATCCTGGAAGTTCCCCCCAGACCTGTCCAATCAGCTGTATTCCCCGTCTCGCAGCTGACAATGAACAAAGCGGCAGGTCGCTTGTGCTTATGCCATTGACCTTACATGGCCACGTGGCCATATAAGGTCGATGGCATCAATGCATCCCGCCCACTTGCTTATGAGTAGCTGTGGGCTGGGAAATTCCATGGCCGCAACTGATTGGGCGACAGTGAAAGGAGCTTTCTTCCGGGTTCGGAGAAGCTCAGGTTCGGACTGATCCTGAGCTCATCCATAGTAAGGACTCAAATAGCACAATTAGAAAACTGAACTTGTAAGGAGTTTGTATGGAGTGGTACAGCGAGTGATACAATATCCGAAATGTATCTGAAATGTATCCATCAATGTTCTGGGTAAACCTGTCTAAGAGGAGCAGCACCACCAAGTCCACGGGGCCTCAGAAATTGGTTTGATATTGCATCGCTCAGTATTTTAAGCACCTCTTTGGAACCTATTCTAGTCCACATTTTGTGTATCCAGAATCACTTTCTGCTCATAGTTGCACTCAATAAAAACAGCCAACACGTTTCTGTTAGACTTGTGCACCGTCCAAAAATTTGTTTAGTTTAGTTTCGTATTATCCGTTATTTCGTATTTCGTAATTCGTGTCCGAAACTCATTTTGGATTCCTACGAAATACGAATTTTCGTTAGTTTCGTCACATTTTCGTACCGTTACGAACATTCGCTATGATGAAGTTAAAAAGCAAAAATACCTTTGTTAATATTGGAGTCGATGGTAGTTTTTTTTTATCCGAAATTCCGTTGAAGAATTTCGGATCCGAATCCGAATTCCGTTACAACAGTAACGTGACTGTTTGGTTGACCAATCAGAGGTTTTCTTCTGCTGCTGAGGGTTGCATTACAGGCACGAAATACGAAATTCCGTTAACGGAATTTTGTATTTCGGATGAAAAAAAAATCTTGTCATGTTGTTCAACCTCAGTCACAGGGGTAATATTAGTTCCCGTTTCAACGAAATTCGGATCCGAAATTTGTCAACGGAATTTCGTATTTCGGATATAATTCGGATACTGCAATTCGGATTTCGGATGCTTCCGAATTTACGAATTTCAGGAAATTCGTACGAATTTTGATTCGTAACAAAACGAATCGCACATGTCTACTTTCTGTTTTCATTGTTGTCTGGGTCCCCGTTGGAATGCTATCCCTCGCTTTTTGTCATGGTGACCATTGTCCTCAAAGGCAAGAAAATAATAGAAAAAAAAAATTTTTTAGTTGTTACCAGCACAGGAATAGAGGGGAAATCTTCCAATCGGGTCTGATGAGATTTCCTTCACATTGAAGAGATTTCCTCTATCTTCCTGTTGAGTCTGCAGGACAGGGAGTCAATAGACGTCTATACAATTGGGGAAAACCAGAGGTTTTTATCATTCCCCGCTCTAACCAAAACAAAACAAAAATAAGTTTAGGCTTTTGATAGACTTGATTGTTTTACATTCTTCCTAAAGTGTTTACCATCCTCTGATACATCTACATTCACTTTATATTCACTGTGCCATTCCCAAACTGGGGTCCTGACTCGAAGGAGATTTATTATCTTGATTGATCAGTATGATGTAACTATTTTGTAACTAATGGGGTTATTCACAAAGGAGCTGAAGGCAGCCGATGTACAGCTGAAAATATTCGTTTGCGGTTGCAGTGAACAGCCATAGAGGCTTATATATATATATTGTGGGGAACCCCAGGGGTACACATGCGTCTTCAACACAGTCCGATATAAATAAACGGTTTTTATTTCATCCAGCGGTAACAGAACAAACAGCTTTCTTCAGCAAAACGGTAAGGGTAAAAGGCTTTCCTCAGCAAACATCAAAACATAAAGATAAAGTCCTTCAATAAGATTTGCACTGCGTAGTGCGTTTAGGTGATCTCACCAAGATAGAGTCCACTTGCTTCTGAGCAGCCACACACACCCAGACCTTTCTGTCTGTCTCTCAGCTTCCCCCCTCCTCTCTCACCTGTGTTACCTTTTAACAGGAAGGGCTGTAGGGGAAGTACCTGCCCTCCCAAGTTAACCCCTTCTTTGCTCTCAGCCCTGCTGACTCTCCACAATATATATATATATATACCGGCCATACACAAGCGTCCTTAGATTTAAAAAATAAATTTGGATATTTAAAAAATATTTTATTGAAGTGAACAAACGACATGGAACGCGTTCCCATCCAGCTTTTACATGACTCCTTGGTTGTTATCTCCAACCTTACGCGTTTTGAACAGCAGTAGGTATCCATGGACTGTAATTGTTCGAATGCTGAGTGTTTGTTTGGTATTGATATTGATTCGTGAAAACAATCCGCAGAGAATAGTTTTCTAACAAGTTGGAGAATTAATCTCGACAGAGACATCTTCTTATCAGCAATAATTTTCCTTCAATAGGTTTTTATATCAACATTTTCACTGAACAAAGCAGTCGTAGAAAAGAGGAGACGGTACAAAATACATCAGAATGGCGAACGGCGACGTAGAGTATGAAATCTGTTGTTTTCAAGAAAATTAATAAAACAATACATATATAACAATAAAAAAAAAGTGATACTCAGAGGTTAGGGGGTTACTTGGAATGAATGCAATGATAGATGATCAGGTCATTGCCAGGATGAGTTGCAACTGTGGAAGATGGAATAGAACATTTTATTTGTGACTCTGGAAACCTTTAATTGGGGTTGGGGGGTTTGGGTAAGAAGGGGGCATAGGCAGGACCGGATTTACTCTCTCTGCTGCCCCAAGGCCTGGTTCCCCAATGAACCACCCCCCGCCCCCCAATGGAGAATGGCAACCATATAGCGGGGGCGGCAGGGTTGGTTTTATTTTTTCACTTTTTTTATAATTTTTATTTATTTTTGTACTTTTTAAATTTTTATTTATCTTATTAATTTACTTTTTTATTTTTATTTTTTACTTTTTTATTTTTATTATTTATTGTTTTTTATTTATTTTATATTTTTTACCAATTTTTGTTTGATTTTTTTTTTCTTCACTTAACTTTATTGCTATCATGCAGGAGCTAACAAGCCCCGGTGTGATAGCATTTGGAGGTGACAGGTTCTCTTTATTGAACCTGTCACCTCTATTACAGGAGTTTGAGCACAGCACTGTGCTGGAACTCCAGTGACAGCTGAGATGGGAATATATATATATATTACTACACAAGAGAAGAATTGTCCTGCTGTGTTTTCTTCTACAAACTCCGGGAACCCAAAAGGTAACCATGCCAAAGACTGAGGGATAATGCTAGAACTCCAATGATGCTGAGAGAACAGAGATGGAGTGGACACTGTGTGGTCTAGTTATAAACAATTTGCAGAGCCATTCACCCTGCGAATCTCTGTGAACTTTTGTTCTGTGCAAATAGAGGCAAAAAACAAACATCCTTAATATATTTTCTTTTCAGGTTGAATGTAATGTAATACAGCATTATGACCACTAGATGGAGCTGAGGAGCATAGGAAAATACATATTTATTCCCTATGCTCCTTGGTTCCATCTAGTGGCCATAATGCTGTATTACATTACATAGAAGAAGATCACAAGCAATGGGAAGCCAAGGGCTGTTTAAAGTGAATACTGTTTATACACCTCATACCTTGCGTCTGTCACATCTGCTCAGGGGAGGGAAAATAGCAGGATGTGTTGTTATAATAATAAATTGTTTATGATGCACCATGCTTTAGTAAACTGAATGTCATTTAATTAGCGTTTGTACAGAATGGAGAGTCATGGTTGGCTTTCAGTGCTTCCAGCTCCCTCTACCTAACTCCAGTCATATCAGGATATGTTAAAGGGCCGTCCCTTTAATGAGGCTGTTGCAATAGGTGACATCTCTTGGGGTCACGTGGGAAAGACAGCAGGCATAGCAGCATGGCCAATGTTTGCAGTGTGCCTGCTGCCCCCTTTTCTGGTCAGAGTTTAAGGGTCATACACATCTCCTCGCTCAGCTCTTAGCAAACCTAGGATGCTCCGAGTGACGTCCTGCTGAGCTCCTGACAACCAGTGACATCAGAGGAGTCGGGGGACAAGAGTCAGTGCCACCCTCTGCAGGCTCTGCATCTTCCCAGCCAGCTCTTAGCAACCTGGGACGCTCGCTTGCCAGCAGGCCCGGCGCTACCGCAATGTCCCATGTTGCTAAGAGCTGGGTGCGGAGAAGCAGAGCCCTTACACATCTCCACACCCAGCTCGTAGCGGCGTCGTATCTACCAGCACCCCCACTGATCGCGTCCACCATTTAGCACCCCCAGACACCCCAAAGGTAGGGACACCCCTGGTAATAGCACCTTTTTTATTATATATTTTAATGACAGATGCCGTTCCAACCATTTTAAAGGGCCCCGGATGATATTACAACTGGCTTTTCCAGTTACCTATCCATGAACAGACTCTTAATTC
>NW_017307022.1:253275-255193 GCF_000935625.1 Nanorana parkeri | reverse complement strand
TTCAGATATTACTGAACACCTTGCCTCCTCCCAATTCACCCCCTCCCCCTCCTTATTACTCTGATTAATCTCCAATGAACATTCGACATGAAAGGGAGAAGGGAAGCACGGAGCGCTCTTATCTACCAGTAGGCGAAATTAACCAATGTTGGAACCGCTGTGAAATCAGCATATAATATGCATTATGATAATTGCAAGTTAAATTATAGCTGGCAGATTACGGTGCCGAACGAGCGCACTGGGAGATCTCCCCCCTCTGTAATTATTCCAGGGACGAATGAATATTTACATTGCACGATGCCTGGAGTCACCTGACCTTCCCTGGGCTTAAGTAAGTCCTCTAGGCAACACGCATCCCTCACCGATAACTATGTAACCTCAATATTGTCCTATCTGCGATTGCTCTGTGTTCCTGGATTTCCGATTTGGAAGAAGGAAGTTACATACATTTTTTTGGGCCAAGTTGGGGTCGGACAGCCATAGAAACCTGGAAGGTGAAGTGTGGAAGCTGAATTATTCCAACCAGAAATTTGGTCTGGCACAAGATTCCCATTGAGGAGTAATGGCTGTGGATTGGCACGTGCCTCGGATCAGCTCGAATGTATCCCCCCCTTCAGTCTATCATGAATGCTGCTGCTAGACTCATTCACCGAACCAACCGCTCAGTGTCTGCAACCTACCTCTGCCAATCCCTCCACTGGCTTCCATCCCCCGCCCCCCTCTGCCAATCCCTCCACTGGCTTCCAATAGCCCAAAGGATAACATTCAAAATATTAACAACCCCTTACAAAGCCATCCACAACTCCGCCCCCGGCTATATCTCCAACCTTGTCTCAAAGTATCACCCTAACCGTCCCCTCTGCTCTTTCAAAAACCTCCTGCTTTCCAGCTCCCTCGTCAACTCCTCCCATACTCGCCTCCAGGACTTCACTAGGGCCTCTCCCATCCTCTGGAACTCTTTACCCCAACCTGTCCGTCTGTCTCCCACTCTGACTGCCTTTAGTTGATCCCTTAAGACTCATCTCTTCATTTCCATTTCCGAATTTCTGATCCCAATTTCGTTCAAAAACAATTTAATGGGACATGTGACTTTTCTGTCCAATCAGATGTGTTTTTCGGTTTAATACATCCGAATGGGTCTGAACACAAATTTTCGTTATGGCAGCACAGGGCCATATACAGTATATACATATAATACTAAAGCTGAATCTCCTAGACCCGAATGTCATTGGGGATCAGAATTTCTGAATTGCATTGGGGACCTCAGGAACGGCATTCGGGTCTGGGAGCCATATACGCATATTACTAAGGCTGAATCTCCCAGACCCGAATGGCATTCGAGAGCTACCCAATGCAATTCGGTAATTCGGATCCCCAATGCCATTCGGGTCTGGGAGATTCAGCTTCAGTATTATTATCTGTAGATGGTTTTCTGTGTTATTCGCACTGAATATTCGTAAACTCGTCGAAACTCACGAAAATCCGGATTTCGTCCGAAACCCGAACCGAATTAAATTTCAGTTTCTAATCCCGAAATAACAAAATACCCGAACCGAACCAAATTTTTCCGCAGCTTACGCGTCTAGTGTTATTTAATCAATGCTCACGTTTTCTTTTGTCCTGTTCGGTGAATAGATCGCCTGACATCTTCTTACGATGAATTGCCCATGCACGCATCATAATTTAATGCAAGATTATTTTATTCATTTGTTTTAAAGATATTTTTTTGCTGCAAAATCAATTGGCAGGGACAATCAGAGTGGTATTGGCTACCTAAAGCTGAGCTCCAGCTTTACAGGCCAACTATATACTATATATATATATATATATATATGTGACTGGTCTATAACACTCTATTGTTTATCTGTATATATATTTAATATCACATGTTCCTTCTCTGTTTCTGTGTTGGGTGTTC
>NW_017307022.1:251500-253188 GCF_000935625.1 Nanorana parkeri | reverse complement strand
CTGATCATGCATAAAGATGTATTATAATACTATAATAATAATTTAAAAAAAGAGACCTCTATATAGGTCACATTTCTGCCCTGAAGAAGGGACCCTGCGGGGCCCCGAAACGTTGGAAACTTAGACATGTGTGACGTTTTGACTAGAAAAAGATGGTAACCGCATCAATTTATAACCAGCCTTTGTTAGCTGTTTTTCGTTGTTTGTGTTTATATGCTTTTGGTGTGTATAATAAACGGTATATGAGCTCATTGGCATTGTCCGGGGTGGTCACGCATTTGGTCCTTCCGTGGGGGTACCTGCATGCGGTGTGTGGACACCTGCGCACGGTACCCTGACAAGAACAATAGCCGCACACCAGCACAATGTTTATCCTTGATGCAAAAAATTATTGCGAGCTGAGAGTCTTCAAGTAACATAACTCTGATGTCTTTATAAATTGAGTCAGTGGCGTAACAATCGCCATAGCGACCCAGGCGGCCGCTATGGGGCCCAGGGCACAGTGGGGCCCGGCCAGATGCCGAGCGGACCGCCTGGGTCGCTATGGCATCCTCTGCTGGTGGCTTTCACTGGCGGCTCTGAAGAAGAATGCGCTGCTGTTCAGATCACTGACCCTAATCTGTGCAGCGGCGCGTTCATCTCCAGAGCCGCTGCTGAGTCAATGAGAGCCAGCAGCGGCGGTGGAAGAGGCCAGTTTGTCTATGGTGGGTTCTGCAGGGTCACCCTCAGGTGGGCTGTGCGGGATCTCAAGTGGGCTCTGCAAGGGTTATAACTAGAAATCACAGGGCCCCATACATAATTTTGCTACGGGGCCCTGTGATTTCTAGTTACGCCCCTGGATTGAGTCCCAATGTGTAATAATTGAAAATATACCATAAAAATGGAGGAAGTGAAGTGCTCAGAATCAACGTTTGGAGAACTTGGTTTTAAATACTCTGAGAAACTTTTCACAAAAAGGAAGATCTACGCTCTGAATTATTATATCGGGAACACGGAATCCAGGAGAAGCGCTGATTGTTCAGTCTCCTGTTCCCTGTCATTTCATGTCCGAGGGCAGAGACGTCTGAAATCCAGGGCAGCCTATTAAGCCCCGGCCATCAAGCCGCCTCTGCCGGCAATTAACGGAGAGTCCCCATTTGTAAAAGAAATTAGGCCGCGTCCTCGAGACTAAGCGGTTAATGATTTAATGAACCGGCGGAAAAAGAAAGAAAAGAAAAACTCATTTGCGGCACCCCTCGGAATTAGGAGAACCTCAAAGAACTTGATTTTCTGTGTATCTCGGTCCAATATTGCTACCTGCTGGGTTGCCAACGCAATCTCTAAATAAATTGCAAGTGGCCTTGGGCAAACGGAACAGCTTTGCTTTGATCCGGCCAGAAAGAAACGTCGACAAGTGTTCAGTCAATCAATCAACTTCATAACTCCTAGCTACAATCAGGCTGACAAGAAGCTATTATTTATTTTTTTAAATCATATATTTCATTATTGCGAAAAAAGAAAAAAAACACACACACACACACAGGGTCTCCGGTGGGGCATGCTAAATTATTGATGGGCCTTTCTATAGGACTGAGTTTGTTATTTTTGACATGCTTGTCATTAACTATTGTAAAGAAGAGTTTACTAAGAAGTCAAGTTTGAAAAGTTTGCGCCGGTTCAATTTTTTTTTATTTGTTTCCTGCCGCGGC
>NW_017307022.1:247971-250987 GCF_000935625.1 Nanorana parkeri | reverse complement strand
TTTGCTGAACATTCGTTTTTAGGTTGGCAGTGCGATTGAAGGGAAAAGTCGGAAAAAGTACTAATTATTTTTGTTTGCTTAGAGTCAAGTTACAAACTGTAACAGCGCGGAAGCAGCCTGGAGGCTGTCTAAGGCCGTGTATATTGGAAGGCTTTTAAAGGAGAACTATGAGGGGAGTGATTTCCACTCACCTCATAGTTCTAGCCGACCTGTGACAATGAGACTGTCACAGGTCGGCTCAGTAGATCGGGAGGTGAGCGAACACATACCGGCGTTCGCTCACCTCTCGACCCTGTCACGGGTCTCTGCCGTGACAGGGGAGGGGCTGGATTCCCCCCTCCCCGCTCCGATCCGCCAGCGCTGACTGACGGAACGGACGGGGTACAGGGCAGATAGGCAGAGCCAGCTGTCACTCACGCAGCTGGGCGGATCCCGTCATCTACGTCGGGATCCGCTCCGGCTGCGGCGTCTCAGCTCGCGCTATACTGAGCCTAGGGTGACGGGAGGACGCTAGTTTGTGTCCTCCCGTTACCCTAAGGAGAACTATGGGGAAAAACACTGACCCCATAGTTCTCCTTTAATGGCTTTGTGTATTCCTTGTTCGGAGTCCATCTTTGCTGCAAGTGTTCCGAATTAGGTTTGCTGGGCAGTGGACTGGGCTTGGTAGTTACTGAATAGGGTCAGCGGTAGAGAGGTGGGATTGCACCGATATTCTAGACACGTGCGATTCGTTTAGTTATGAATCAGAATTCGTACGAATTTCCTGAAATTCGGAAGCATCCGAAATCCGAATTGCAGTTTCCGAATTATATCCGAAATACGAAATTCCGTTAACGCATTTCGGATGCGAATTTCGTTGAAACGGGAACTAATATTACCCCTGTAAATGAGTTCGAACAACATGACAAGATTTTTTTTTTTATCCGAAATACGAAATTCGGATCCGCTGCTGCTGAGAGTCGCATTACAATACACAGGCAGGAAATACGAAATTCCGTTAACTTATTTTCGTTCCATTACGAACATTCGTTATATTGAAGTTAAAAAGCAAAAATACATTTGTTAATATTGGAGTCGATGGTAGTTTTTTTTTTATCCGAAATTCCGTTGAAGAATTTCGGATCCGAATCCGAATTCCGTTACAACAGTAACGTGACTGTTTGGTTGACCAATCAGAGGTTTTCTTCTGCTGCTGAGGGTTGCATTACAGGCACGAAATACGAAATTCCGTTAACGGAATTTTGTATTTCGGATGAAAAAAAAATCTTGTCATGTTGTTCAACCTCAGTCACAGGGGTAATATTAGTTCCCGTTTCAACGAAATTCGGATCCGAAATTTGTCAACGGAATTTCGTATTTCGAATATATTTCGGATATATTTCGGATATATTTCGGAGTTGATGGCAGTTTTTTTTTTAATCCGAAATACGAAATTCGGATCCAAAATACGGAATTTCGTATTTCGGATTAAAAAAAATAAACTACCATCAACTCCAATATTAACAAAGGTATTTTGCTTTTTAACTTCATCATAACGAATGTTCGTAACGGAACGGAAATGTGACGAAACTAACGAAAATACGTATTTCGTACGAATCCGAATTGAGTTTCGGACACGAATTACGAAATAACGGATATTCCGAAACGGAACTAATTTTTTGACGGCGCACAAGTCTACCGATATCGATACTAGTATCAGTATGGGTGCCGATGCCGAGTATTTGGGCGAGTACTCGTACTCGCCCAAATGCTCCGATGCCTAGCACAAGAACTTCCTGTATCAGGAAGCCGGGCAGCGCATCATTACACGCTGCCCGGTTTCCTAATTGGCCGTGAAGCGGCTCAATGCTCTCTCGTCATTTGTGATGAGAGAGCATGAAGCCAACTTCCCGGCCAATCAGGAAGCCGGGCGCCGTGTAATGACCTGGCTCTGGCACTGTGTGGCATTTTACCCAGCTCACTGACTTCACTGGTTGCCAGGAGCTGGGCAGGAGGTCTGCAAGATCGTCCCACTCAGCTCCTGGCAACATCAGAGAGCTGGGTGGCATGACAGCCAGAGCATCACAGGTTGCTAGAAGCGCTAAGCAACCTGGGACTCCAATACCTCATTTACCTAATATAGCCATGTAGCCATATAAGGCAGTAAGGTCACTCCACCTTCCAGGGGATGGGAATTTCCTGCTTGCACCTGATTGGGTGGCTTGGAAGGAGCTTCCTTCCACGTTCAGGAGGAGCTTCCCTGAGGGTTTGGAGGAGCTCAAGTTCGGATTGTGTTTGGTCCAAACCTAAGATCACCCCTAATCCTATCCTGTTTATAGGGTACACTTGCTGGTTCAGGGCTTGGAGGAAAGTGCTCATTTCCGGTTTCCAGTGGGGTATAATGAGGAGCAAAAAATAAGAAATCTCCTGCAGCAGGTGGGAAATCCCTTACTTGCAGCTGATTGGTAGGAGCTTCCTTCCATGTTCAGGAGCAGCTCCTTCTGGCATCGGAGGAGCTCAACTTCAAAGTAGACATGTGCGATTCGTTACGTTACGAATCGAAATTCGTACAAATTTTCCTGAAATTCGTAAATTCGGAAGCATCCGAAATCCGAATTGCAGTTTCCGAATTATATCCGAAATACGAAATTCCGTTAACGAATTTCAGATCCGAATTTCTTTGAAACGGGAACTAATATTACCCCTGTGAATGAGGTTGAACAACATGGCAAGATTTTTTTTTTTTATCCGAAATACGGATCCGCTGCTGCTGAGGGTCGCATTACAATACACAGGCAGGAAATACGAAATTCCGTTGACGGAATTTCGTTCCGTTACGAACATTCGTTATATTGAAGTTAAAAAGCAAAGTACATTTATATTGGAGTTGATGGTAGTTTTTTTTATCCGAAATACGAAATTCGGATACGGAATCCGTTAACGGGATTCGTATTTCGGATACAAAAACAACTACCACATCGACTCCAATATTAACAAAGGTATTTTTGCTTTTTAACTTCATCATAACGAATGTTCG
>NW_017307022.1:244835-247108 GCF_000935625.1 Nanorana parkeri | reverse complement strand
TTTGAAACAGGAACTAATATTACCCCTGTAAATGAGGTTGAACAACATGACAAGATTTTTTTTTTTATCCGAAATACGGATCCGCTGCTGCTGAGGGTCGCATTACAATACACAGGCAGGAAATACGAAATTCCGTTGACGGAATTTCGTTCCGTTACGAACATTCGTTATATTGAAGTTAAAAAGCAAAGTACATTTATATTGGAGTTGATGGTAGTTTTTTTTATCCGAAATACGAAATTCGGATACGGAATCCGTTAACGGGATTCGTATTTCGGATACAAAAACAACTACCACATCGACTCCAATATTAACAAAGGTATTTTTGCTTTTTAACTTCATCATAACGAATGTTCGTAAAGTTACGAAAATGTGCCGAAACTAACGAAAATACGTATTTCGTACGAATCCGAATTGAGTTTCGGATACGAATTACGAAATACGAAATAACGGATATTCCGAAATGGAAAACAAATTTTTTGACGGCGTACAAGTCTACTTCAAAGCAGGTTCGGTCTGAACCTGAGCTCAACCCCAGGGTAGGGCAAGTAGTGTGCAGGAAGAACCTTAACCATGGCAGAAGACTTGGGGCAGACATCTGACAGATGAAGTTCGGGGACCAAAGCTGAGTTCATAATGGGGATGTCTTTAGGGGTACACAGTCATTGGAGTTTTAGGGAGAATTCAGTGGTGGGCAAATATATTATTGAAAGAGGAGGAAGATTTCATTGACAATAACAGGAAATAGAAAAAAAAATGTAATTTCAGAAAATTGCAGGTGATCAAATGAATATGCATAAAAATGTGTAAATGTATCCGAGTTCATTAAATGACATTTCTTACTGTGAGGACTTTACAAAGGGCCCGGGGACACCGGTACAGATGAGCGGAGTACGTTCAGTAAAAATTGATTCCACAGCAAAAATACTGATTTAGCCACCGGCAAAAAACTTCGCCACATCGTAAACTCTCAGTTTTCGCTGATTGAGTTGCTTCGGCAAAATTGCTTGGAAGAAAAAAGAGCGACTCTTTGTTTTTCCTTTTGTTTAGAGGTGTTTTTTTTTATTGTATTTGGTGTTTTAGGGCAGTTTAGTTTATTTGTTGCTCTTTGTATTTGCAAGACAGTCGTGAGTAGCAAGCCCAATGCCCCCCCACCCCCCCGGTGTTATCTCTCCCCCTACAATATAATTAGTTACAACAAAAGCAGAAAAGTACCGGGGTTTGTAGTAACGCACGCTATGCGCGTTGGTACGCCGTGGTGTCATTCTGAATGTCCCACCAGCACACCATATTGTTCAAAGTACTGGCTTTGATGTTAGAGGACCTACATCCATCTATATCTGCCCATCCGGTAGGTCACAATCCCTTGAAGAAGCCAAGTCGTGAAACACGTAGGGATTTGACCTACATAATGTATTTGATCCAAAATGATTATGTCCAATATGTCCAATAGGTGAATGCACTTGGTCTAAACATTGTTTTTTAGAATTAGTTACAATCGATTGTTGCCTTTTTATTCCTGTATGTATATTTACAACATAGGTGTTATTTAAAAATAAAACTTTTCTACCAAACTTCAAGCCACGGTGTCATATCTCTCACAAACCCCGGTACTTTTCTGCTTTTGTTGTAACTAATTACATTGGGACTTATAGAAGTCGTTCTGCGGCCACGAAGGGGTTAGAAGCGGCATGTGGGCCATCTGATTGTGACTGAGGCCAATATAAGGTGCAGGAACAGCCCCAGGAATAAACATATATAGCAGCTTCGTCCATATATCGGCGCTGTAATCCGCCAGGTATAATTAGACGGTGCACATGGAGGGCCCGGCGCAATGCGTCAGAAGCACGCTCTGCAGATTTCCAGGCATGCAGAGTATCTAGGATTGCCACCTTTTCTTCAAGTTAAGCCCGAACACTCTAGCGTGGCACGTGGCAATTTTAAATTTTGGGGGGAGAATATAGAGGCGAGAGCGAGAAGAGACAGCCAGGGGAGGAAGTAATGAGTCCAGCTATAGAGGACTACAAATCCCAGCAATACATTATACAATAATACAAAACTCTGCTGTTCAGGGGTGGCGCTCTGATGTCTCCAGGGTCTCAGGTGGCTTGTTCGGGCTCTCAGGTGGGCTGTGCAGGCTTTCAGGAATTCTGTGCAGGTTGTGCAGGTGGGCTGCGCGGACTCCCGGGTGGGCTGCGCGGACTCCCGGGTGGGCTGCGCGGACTCCCGGGTGGGCTGTGTGGGGTCTCAGGTGGGCTGTGCGGGCTCTCAGG
>NW_017307022.1:236500-244486 GCF_000935625.1 Nanorana parkeri | reverse complement strand
TTAATTCATTTTTTATTAAATATTTTTATTTTTTACTTTACTTTTAGGGGCTTCAGGAAAATATTGGGGGTCTAACTGATGTTTCCCTTTTAAAATAGAAAAAGTGATTGAGAACACAGAGTCCTCAATCTCTTTTTCTGTGCCCCCTGTTATACATGAACAGGAATCCTCTATACTGAGTGTTCCTGTTCATTGATAACATGAGAACACTGTTTGATTACTATAACTACAATTATGAATGAACAGGAAGTTATGTAGAGGTGATCTAGATCACTTCCCATTCATTCATAATTGAGGATATAGTAACTATACCATGTCCTCAATTATGTACAAACACTCAGCGATCACTGATCACTGACGGCTGGTACCCGCTCTCCTCTCTGACACGCTGTCACATGAGGCTGATCAAGCGGTGTAGAGAGGAGAGCCCAGCCTCCTGTGACATCGCTGTCTCCGCCCACGCACCGCTCTGATAGGCGGCAGAGCGGTGTGGGAGGAGCTCTCCACCGCAGCGCTCGGCCGGCTGTCACTTTCTCTCCTCCCCGCTGGGACACAGAGCAGCGCCCAGCGGGGAGGAAAGAAATCACGGATGCGCCGATGTATCATTTTCGGCCGATATGTTTCGGCGGCCGATATATCAGTGCATTCCTAATATATATATATATACCCAGATAGCAAGAAATTGTGCTGCAAGTTTGAAAATGACTTGCTAAACTATTTCAGACTTGCCGAGCTTCACAATTTTGTTGCACAATTACAGCAAGTCTGCATTGCAAGTCTCCAGATCAACGAGCTTGCAGAGCTCTTGCTAAGAACTTGTGCTGCGAGTGTTCTGCGAGTCTACAACCTGCCAGGAATATGTGCAGCAAGTTAACAAAATTACAATTTAACCCCGACACAAGTTTGTGGCAAGTTATCCTTGCTATCTGGGCATGGATTTTGGGGGGGGGGGGGAAAGACCTGAACTCAATCAATTCTACTAAACTACTCATTAATCTAAACTTTATCTAATTCTGTTTTTTTCATTTTGGATAAGATAAGGAAGGATTAGAACCAGGGCCTGACTTACTCTCTCTGCTGCCCCAAGGTCCAGGTTCCTCAATGCGCCCCCCTAGCCGCCAACCACCCCTTATGGAGAATGGCAGATCTGTAGGCTGCATACAAGTGATCTCAGTGGCATCGACGACATGACTTGTACAAAACAAGCGGCGGCTTCCCTGCTGTACATTTAGCTCTGCTTGCCCAAAGCCGGGCTAAATGTAGAAAACAACTACCCGTCCGGCGCCCAGAACTGCATGTCCTGGGAATCGGGAGATAGGAATTCCATACCCCTGCTGCCCCTCTACTCCCTGCTGCCCCGAGGCCGAGCCAGGGTTATATATTCCTGGGAAATTGATATTTAGGGATGGAACCCTGGAATTGCTGTATTGACATTAAAGGAGAACTATGAGGCGAGTGAAAATCACTCAGCCTCATAGTTCGAGCCGACCTGTGACAATGAAACTGTCACAGGTCGGCTCAGTAGATCGGGAGGTGAGGGAACACATACCGTCGATCGCTCACTTCTCAATCAGCTCCCTGCAGAGAGCTGTGACTGTCACTCACGCATCCCCCCCCCCTCCCCTGTCCGATCCTCCAGAGCTGACTGGCGGAATGGACGGGGGAGGGGGCGGGTATACCTGGCTCTGCCTCTAGATAGGCAGAGCCATCTGTCAATCACACAGCTGGGTGGATCTCGACAGTAATGTCGGGATCCGCTCCGGCTGCGGAGTCTCAGTATACCGTGAGCTGTAGCTCCCTATATACTGAGCCTAGGGTGACGGGAGGACGCTAGTTTGTGTCCTCCCGTTACCCTAAAGAGAACTATGGGGAAAAACACTGACCCCATAGTTCTCCTTTAATATTCGATAGTATTCCAGTGGTGTTTATGACAAGTATCTAAATTCTGGGCTGACGGCTTCTACACACCAAAAGAGTCCCCCAATTTCCTCGGTTTGTACAAATAAATAGATCTTGGACTGAAAAAAAATATTTAAAACAAAATAAATAAAAATGTTCTGGAATCCCTCAGCAGTCTGAGTCTGGACGCACGGGTGAGTGAGTGTAGGTTAGACTTGTGCGCCGTCAAAAAATTTGTTCCGTTTCGTAATATCCATTATTTCGTATTTCGTAACTCGTGTCCGAAACTCAATTCGGATTCGTACGAAATACGGATATTCGTTAGTTTCGGCACATTTTCGTAACTTTACGAACATTCGTTATGATGAAGTTAAAAAGCGAAAATACCTTTGTTAATATACTACCATCAACTCCAATATATAAATGTACTTTGCTTTTTAACTTCAATATATCGAATGTTCGTAACGGAACGAAAATATGTCAACGGAATTTCGTATTTCCTGCCTGTGTATTGTAATGCAACTCTCAGCAGCAGCGGATCCGTATTTCGGATTAAAAAAAAAATCTTGTCATGTTGTTCAACCTCATTTACAGGGGTAATATTAGTTCCCGTTTCAATGAAATTCGGATCCGAAATTCGTTAACGGAATTTCGTATTTCGGATATAATTCGGAAACTGCAATTCGGATTTCCGGATGCTTCCGAATTTACGAATTTCAGGAAAATTAGTACGAATTTCTATTCGTAACGAAAAATCGCACGTGTCTAGTGTAGGTTCCCTCCCGTGCTCCAGCTACAAACCACTAGAGAAAATAAAAAGAGAAATCTGTGATTGCTACAAAGTTACAACTGAGACGATTCCCCAAATCCCTGAGGAATCCCAGAGGCCAAATATATATTTAATATTCATAAACTGTTCAATATGCAGTTCTCTTCAATCAGTCATGTGATCTCAGCACCCCCCGGCACCCTCTGCACGCAGCACAGTCCAGGTGACCTCACTCCTTTACACTGCTACTGTGTCTGGTCATAGACCCCAGCCGGATGATTGGACAACGGAGTGACTTCTGCACAGAAGGTCAGCACTCTGCTGAGTGACCCCCAGCACAATACATAGCAGTTGATATAACTGTACATAGTTAGTTTTTCTTGTTCAGCCCTGTGGGACCAAAAAGACAGCGTGGATGGGGGAAACCGCCCCCCCTCCCCCAGGCTATTGTATTCTGACACTGGTGGGCATGCTGATGTCAGAATACCCAATGCTAGCTTCACACCTCAGCGATACCCGGGACGCACGATCGCGCGGAGGTACACACAGCAGTTGCCGCGCTGCTCCATTTGATTTCAATGGGGTGGCATCCGCTTGGCAGTCGCCAAAAAAAAGGTGCATGTACCTTTTTTTGGGACACACGACGCACTGCTTTTGTGGCCGTGATCGTGTTCAATTTAGCAGGCGGAATCGCGGTGGGAAACCGCGGAATCTGCCGGGGCGACTGGGATGCCATTAGAAAACAATAGCACCCAGATAGTGATGGGCTGTGGTGCGGCAATCCCCGTGTTTTTGTGCACGAATGCCACGCGGTCAGGAGTTGCCCAGGTGTGAACCCGGCCTGAAGGGTGATTGCCTTTGTTTGGGGTGAACGGTGTCCCTGCATTCTTCTGCAGCTGTTAAATCCCCTCCAATGGAGCGATCATAAATATGGAAAGACGCGGCTTTGATTTCATGTTTTCTATTTGTTTCCCTTGTTTGGGGAACAACATAAAAGGGAATAATAAAACATGATCCCGAGCAATCTACCTCCTTTCTAGACGCTGAATATTAACAGCCATTTGCAATGCAGCGACACGCCGATACAAGCGCCACATCTGAAAGTGATCCGCCATAGGAAACCAAGACACGTGCTGACTCCACAATCCTCCGAACAGACATCAGGGGACTCTGTCATCCCGCCGCTCCGCAGAGACATCAAGGACACGTGTCACTCACACCGAGACACATTGGGGGCACCGCGCTCCCCCTCGCTCTACCCCGGGAGGGGGCGGCGGTGGCATGTATGTCGCTGTGTACACAGACATGGCGGACACGTTGTCATTCCATTATCGTACAAACGTATTATCTGCACACACAAACTCGGGGCTGTGTACACATAACAACGGGCCTCATTTATGTACCAGCCTGCCCCCCCCTCCAAAAAAAATCCCTATTCACATAATATAACTTAAGGTCCTCACACACCTTGCGATAATCGCTGGAAATCTTGCGATAATCGCGGGAAATCCCGCGATCGTACGATTATCGTAAGGTGTGTGGAAGTTGTGTGACCTCTGCTACTGTAAGGTCGCACGACTTTTATCTTTCGAACATGTTCGAAAACCCGCCGAGCATGGTACGATGTTAGGCGGGTGTGTAGCATGTTCGTGAGATAAAAGCCGGACGGGCCGGTGTGCGCAAGCGCACACAGCCCGTTCGGCATTGCGGTCATGGGGAGCCCGCCCCTCAGGGGGCCGCGGCTTGCGATCATCGCAACTACGATCTGCCCGTCCAAGATAGAAAGTTCGTACGTTTTTTTAAAGGAGAACTATGGGGGTCAGTGTTTTTACTTTTGTCTTGCAATGGTTGTAAGGTGTGTGCCCAGCATTAAAGGAGAACTTATCCCTTGTAGTAGGACTAGCCCCGCACTGCAAAGGGTTAAGTGCTCATTTTCGTCTGGGGCTAAAAATAAAAGAAGTTACATGTAACCCCGCAAAAAATATGTTTAGTTTTGGATCGATTTGTTATTTCTTTCTTTCATTTTTTTGGATCCGTCCGAATTATCATTTCGGATCTATTCGGAGGGAGTTCTTTAACCACTTGAAGACCGCGGTGCTTACACCCCCTTCCTGTGGCGGCCATTTTTCTGTATTCAGCGCTGCGGTACTTTGACTGACGTTTTTTCCGTCATGCGACATCGTCATAAAATGCATTTTATACCATTTTGGGGACGGATGGAGCTTTTTTTTTGGTGGTATTTTATCACCACTGGGGGTTTTATTTTTTATTATATAATGAAAAAAGTATCGAAAATTTTGGGGAAAAAATCGGTTTCTTCCTATGTTATGTTAAAAAAACATTTATCAGCACCCAATTTTTTGGTAAAATATAAAAGAGGGGGTCACGTCGGGTAGACACCTAACATGTCAAGCTTTAAAATTGCGTGCACCCATGAAATTGCTACAAAATAAAATAACGTACCCAAAATTGGCCATGGGCGACGCTTTAAAAGCTTTTATCACTCATCGGTTTAGTGTTATCAGTGACTGATGGTCCTAAAACTATTGCTCACGCTCTGACGTTCGCTGTGATATGTAACATGTGCGTTGGGTGTGTCATTCTCGCACCCGACGCATGTTTGCGTGTTTATGTGCGGGGCAGGGGACTTAAAAAAAAAGTATTGTTTTTTCTTAAACTTTATATGTGACTTTTATTTTTCTTCTTTTGTAACTTTCATTTTTTTTTTACTTTTTTTTCCCACCTAACTTTATTGCTATCACATAGGCGGCTAAGAAGCCAATTTTTACAGACGGGTCCTCTTTATGGAGACATCAGGGGTCTCTAAGACTTCTAATGTCACCTAGCAAACCCCCAAAGAAGCCGATGAAGCGCAGATCTGCTTCACCAGCTTCTCTCCGGCTACAGAAGCTGCAGAGTAACAGTATTATACATCACTCCTGCATTCAGAGAACGGGGTGGAGATCAGAGGGAGATCATGTGATGGTCATGTGACACAGCCGCCGTGCCAGTCCCAGGCCCGCACGGGGCACAGTGGAGCTCGGGATCAGCGACGGCGGAGGGGCGCACACTCACATACATAATACAAGCGATCCAGCGGCTCTGCAGCGGCCAGACCTGGTCGGCTAGAACTATGAGGTGAGTGAAAAGCACCCCCCCTCCCCCTCATAGTTCTCCTTTAAATGTACATCCAGAATTCAGAAATTCAAATGCATCCAAATGTCCGAATTTAATGAAATTCGTACGAATAGCCATTCAGGACAAAACAAAATGTACTGTACTTGTCTATACCTACCTGAGCCTCAGGCCCAGCTGGCTACTAGACCAGTCTCTGCATCCTCTCTGCCCCTCCACTTCGGAAGTCTAAGGCCCTGTGAGTCATCACATCCTGTGAGCGACATTACATTTGCTGGATTGGAGGGGAGCGAGGCTGCAGGGACCGGTCTGGGAGCCAGCCATCTCCGAAATTCAGGCGAATACAACTTTTTTAACCCTAGAAGAAAACGAGCACTTAACCCTCGCAGTACAGAAGTAGCCCACCTTTAGTTTTAGGTTTGTTGTGTTAATAGGAACACATAACAGATATATAGAGGGGGGTATCTGTAAAAAAAAAATAAGTCACGGCAACTGGACTCGCTGTGTTTTTCTTGAAGACGTTTCACCGGTCATCCGACCAGCTTTCTCAATTCTGAATTTTTTGTACAAGTCATTCTGAATAGAGAAAGCTGGTCGGATGTCCAGTGAAACGTCTACAAGAAAAATAAAGCGAGTCCAGTTGCTTGACTGTAGAAGTAAAATTACAATAACACATCGGAATGAAAATGAAATGATAAAACAAAAGGTGCAAAAACCTTATTGAGAACACAATCAGCTTTATTCATGTGAAAGTGTATAGAAAGATACAAAGTATTTGAGGTTGAATGAAGACACAGGTCCATCAAGTTCAACCTTTGTGTGTATACGAGTCCCGATGTGGTCTTGGTTTTTAAGAATACCTGTACCCCCTGTATGTGACCGTCCCTACACAGTGTATATATATATATATGTGTGTGTGTCAGATACAAAGTAGGTGTAGATATATAGAGGCACTCGCAGGTCTAAGTCAAAGCATCAGCATTTGATTGTCATCGTTTTCAATGGAGCTCCATCTATGACGCAGACAATGTAGCAACGTGAGAGTTTCCATCAGTCCAAAGTTTGTATCAACCTTGAAACTGTCACATTGTTACATTGTATGCTGAATCCTTTGGGGGGGAAAAAGAAACTTTTCAATTGAGCTGCAACCTTTAGTTTGGATTTCTAGGTATTCAACGTGTCAAAGTGTAAGAATGGGATACCCTCCTGTTATTATATCTGGATTTGTTTTCTCATTTTGTCTCTCATAGTTGAGGTCTACCTATGATGCCAATTACAGGCCTCTATCATCTTTTTAAGTGGGAGAACTTGCACAATTGGTGGCTGACTAAATACTTTTTTGCCCCACTGTATATACTGTATATCTTAAAGTGTATGTATAACCAAAGATATTTTCTGGTTCCGGAGAGAGCCAGGAGAGGTTTAGCATCCCTGGCCCTTGATTTCTTGGTGTCTGTGTCCCCTTCACTTCCTGTCCTGGATGCACAACAGTAGACATGTGCACTGCCAAAAAATTTGTTTCGTTTCGATTTGATTCGGATTTTGTGTTATTTCGTTTTTCAGGATGCGCGTGTGAAAGTCAATTCGGATTCGGAAATCAGATTCGTTCGTTTGCAGCAAAGTGACATTTGAGGGGGAAAAAATGTTTCCAACGAATGAAACGAATAAGAACAGAAAACGAAACTAACGTTCGAATGAACTACCGCTAACGAATTTCGGAAACGGAAATTCGGATTCGTTTGCATTCGTTATATCTGTAATTCGGAATTCGGATACATCCGAATGTCGGAATTTCCAAAAATTCGTCCGAATTTCGATTCGGAACGAAACGAATCGCACATGTCTACACAACAGGAAGTAAGAGGAAATCTCAGTGAGGGTAAACTAGACTAGATATGTGCGATTTGTTTCGTTCGAAATAAAAATTCGGAAATTTCTTTCTAAGGCATATGTGTGTTTCTTTACATTTTATTGAACCCTTTACTGAATGAGTATACCCCTTACTCATTCACAAGCAGGGGTGGCATCTAAGGGGGTACCCAGATGCAGACGATCCCCCACCCCCGCCAGCAGACTCCCACAAATACTGGGCCAGGGTTGGTTGCTTTTCCAGGCTTCCTCCAAGAAAAGCACCTTCCCAATGCCGAGGGCATGTGGCCTGGTAAGGTGGGGGGGTGGGGTGC
>NW_017307022.1:233609-236249 GCF_000935625.1 Nanorana parkeri | reverse complement strand
CCCCCCACCCCCTTTCCTGTCCTGCCTGGCTGCTGCCCGTATTAGGGTCTGGTAAGGGAATTTAGGGAGGACACCACTTTTTTTGTTTTGTTTTATTTTTATTTTTTGGGGGTTCCCATTAAAATTTCTTTCAGACCTACAGGGCCTGATATCAGTTGTTGGGGGAACCCCATTGTGATTTTTTGGTTTGTTTTCTTCTGCAAAGTATCAGAAATGAGGCCTTGTTCACACCAAATGCAGAGCAGATCTGCATGAGTTTCTGCA
This sequence comes from Nanorana parkeri, assembly GCF_000935625.1. Lineage (NCBI taxonomy): Eukaryota > Metazoa > Chordata > Amphibia > Anura > Dicroglossidae > Nanorana > Nanorana parkeri. The sequence goes on along the minus strand of NW_017307022.1, from coordinate 235,985 downwards.
CACGGTTGTGCCGCGTTTTTGCCGAGTTTTTGATGCGTTCCGGGCCGTTTTTGGTTGCGTTTGCATGCGTTCCAGAGGTTTCCAGAGCTCTGGACCTGCTCTGGAACGGAACGCTGCGGTGTGAACTGGAGCTAAAAATACCATAGGAATACATTGGACGCAGTTTTGCTCCGGTCTGTAACTGCTGTACTCCTGGAACGCGCTTGGTGCGAACAAGGCCTGAAAAAGAAACATTTATTGTCACTTTTCTGCAACAAAGTTTCGCTCGTACTGATCATTTAACTCATCTGCAATGATTGAAAATTTAGATTCATCCGAATCCAAATGCCGCAACGAATTGACTTTCAGACCCGAATCCCAAAAAATAAAAAAACGAAACAACCGAAATGTAATTAAACTAAACACATTTTTGGCCGGCTTACATGTCTACACTGGCCACTGAAAAAAGCAATACCGGCGCCCCCGGTTTGCAGAGAAATCCGGCTGTAAAGTTCACTGGTACACCATAGAGGCAGCTCCCACCGGTCAACAACGACCATCGATCTGGGAAACAAAAGCAACACAGAGCACCTCCATAGTGTAAAACTTTTATTTGATGAGTACAACACGCAAGTGAAAATGTACTTACACGAAAGCCAATGATCATAAGCGTAAAAGGAAACGATAAAATATAAAATCTCCAGCAGGGGAAGTCTGAGGGGATCTCCAAATCACAGGTTCTGATGAAGGGGGCGTGCCCCTGAAACGCGTAGACCTTTTAAAAAAACATACGGGAGCAGAGGACGCTGATTTGGAGATCCCCTCAGACTTCCCCTGCTGGAGATTTTATATTTTATCGTTTCCTTTTACGCTTATGATCATTGGCTTTCGTGTAAGTACATTTTCACTTGCGTGTTGTACTCATCAAATAAAAGTTTTACACTATGGAGGCGCTCTGTGTTGCTTTTGTTTCTACACTGGCCAGTTGTCACCAGAACCTCACTGGAAATGTTTCTTCTCGATTCCTGTCTGGTGACAATTTGGTAAAATTTGGATTTCTGATCACTTGCTGTCTCGGTGACAACGGCCACCCCGATGAATAAAGAGGTCCAATAAAATGATAGAACACTGGCGCTTGTCTAATCAGACATATTAGGCTGGGGCCCGCAAATACCTAATTAGAGGGCCACCTCTGCTGCTTCCCATCAAACCCCTCAGCACCAGGTCCATGATGCTCTTAATCTCTGGTTCAGAGGATCCCTTTACTAGTTTACTTCTGGGAAAGGGGGGTCACAGGCAAGTCATTGCTGGGTGTCAGTGGCGTAACAATCGCCATAGCGACCCAGGCAGCCTCCATAGGGGCCCGGGCACACAGGGGCCCGGCCAGGGCATCCCTCTGATGCCATGTGGGCCGCCTGGGTCGCTATGGCATGTAGGGGTGCCGACTGTCACTGACACCGCTCAGCAGCGGCGTTTCCCCTCACAGCCGCTGTGTCAGTGACAGCCGGCAGCTACGGCAGAAGAGGCCCGGCGTTCGCAGTGAAGGAGGAGGCGGGGCCGGCCTAAGAGCAACCCCGCCTCCTCTTACATCACTGGCCAGCGACCTAAGAGCAGGTGGGGCCAGTGATGTAAGAGGAGGCGGGGCCCGCGGACGGAAGAGGAGGCGGGGCCCTGGCGACCACGGAGGCGGACAGCGCTGACAGGTAAGAGGTGTGCAGCCCATCTGAGACCCTGCAGAGCCCACTATAGAGAGTCTATGGTGGGCTCTGCAGGGTCACTCTCAGGTGGGCTGTTTGGTATATCAGGTGGGCTCTGCAAGTGGCATAACTAGCAATCACGGGGCCCCATACAAAATTTTGCTATGGGGCCCTGTGATTTCTAGCACACCTGCTTGGTGTGAACTTTTATTATCTTTGCCAGTTTTGAGAAGATTCAGCATTTTCTTTTATAAACAAGTAATTCCGCGCCATTGTTATTTTTATTAGGAGACAATGCCATGCTCATACTTGTGAGTGAACACATTGTGCCTCAAATGTATCGGCCAGCAGCTCACAGAGAAACGGTGCATAGCAAATAAAAATATATTCGTGGCATGTTTCCTTCATGCCAAATTGTAGGGAAAAATAAATAAACTCAAATCTCTTGAGATGCAACTTGCTTGCAAAGTAAATTTAAATAATGCATGGTCTTGTCTTTTTTTTTTTCTTTTCTTTAATTGCTCTGCGATAATGTAATTTTTAAAAAAATAATAAAATTGCATACTTCTCTAACTGATTAGGGCCCAAACTGCTAATATTAATAGGAAAATAAAATTGGTGTTGAGTAAACCTAGTTGGGTTTGAACTTGTATCCATTGAATTTGTAACGATGAATGTAAAAAAAAAAAATGTCGTTTTT
>NW_017307022.1:232725-233583 GCF_000935625.1 Nanorana parkeri | reverse complement strand
ATATAAATATATTTATATGATTTACATTCTTTTTCTTCTTCATTTGGCACACAGTTTTTTTTTTTTTTCAATTAAAAGTTTTTTTTTAATTAAATATGATTCATAAAACACATATTTTACAAGCCATTTAAAGGTGTCACTTCCACAATTCTTTTTGCTTCACGTGGAATCAAGAATTTCTGTCAGTTTATGAATATTTTCCCTGTTAAGCACTTATTATCCATCATCACACACAATAAATATAAAGTGATGTTCGCGGTTTCCGGAAGTTCACGCTAATTTGGCCTGTAATTTCACTGCCGGATAATTTTTTCACCCGCTGCATCTCAGGATACAAATTAAGCGGCGCAGGAATATTAAAAAATAAAAAAATGTTTTTTGTTTTTTTTTCTTTCTTCCGTCATTGAATCCCTTGACTGACGCTCCTAAATACACGTTTCCTGCCATTAGCTCCGGTGATAGTTCCATTCTGTAAGAAGGAAATATATTACTGCTAAACAGATGTACGGGAGTAATTCTTTCCTGTGCGTTGGGGTTCTTTAATCTTGCGCGATCTGACATGGTTTCATCTTAACGTTCCGTCATGTCGGAATAATGACATCCTCCTCGCGTGTCTTTAGCATCTATTCAAATCTTGTTAAGACATGAGTAAAATACGAGACGCACAGGATTCACTTTATAAATTCCTCATTATCCAGATTCTTTTTTTTTTCTCCTTTGCCATTCCTTGAAGGAGTGGAGGATTCTGTGAAGTGTCACCGCTAATGGATGGTGGAAGTTTATGAATCGCACCTGGGTGTCAGTCAGGAGGCCTCGCTCCGCCGGGCTGTGTTTGGGCCTCAAGCCATTATTTCATAA
>NW_017307022.1:230554-232691 GCF_000935625.1 Nanorana parkeri | reverse complement strand
TTCCCTTCAGTCTTCTATCTGACCTCCATCCTTCCCTTCAGTCTTCTATCTGACCTCCGTCCTTCCCTTCAGTCTTCTATCTGACCTCCGTCCTTCCCTTCAGTCTTCTTTCTGATCTCCGTCCTTCCCTTCAGTCTTCTATCTGACCTCCGTCCTCCCCTTCAGTCTTCTATCTGACCTCCATCCTCCCCTTCAGTCTTCTATCTGACCTCCGTCCTCACCTTCAGTCTTCTATCTGACCTCCATCCTTCCCTTCAGTCTTCTATCTGATCTCCGTCCTTCCCTTCAGTCTTCTATCTGATCTCCGTCCTTCCCTTCAGTCTTCTATCTGACCTCCATCCTCCCCTTCAGTCTTCTATCTGACCTCCGGCCTCCGCTTGTACCGGCTCCTCCCCTCTTCCTCTAATATCACTGCACACTGGGAGCTCCTCACAATGTGCATTAGAAGCTGCAGCAAGTCAGATAGAGCTCCGCCTCACTTCCTGACTGGAGGACGTCCAAAGTTAGAATTACTATTAGGGTTAGCATTAGCATTAGGTTTGAAGTCACAATTAACATTAGGGTAAGAGTTAGCATTAGGGTTAGAGTTAGAATTACCATTAGGGTAAGAGTCAGAATTACCATTAGGGTTAGAGTTAGAATTACCATTAGGGTTAGAGTTAGATTTACCATTAGGGTAAGAGTCAGAATTACCATTAGGGTAAGAGTCAGAATTACCATTAGGGTTAGAGTTAGAATTACCATTAGGGTTAGAGTCAGAATTACCATTAGGGTTAGAGTTAGAATTACCATTAGGGTTAGAGTTAGAATTACCATTAGGGTAAGAGTCAGAATTACCATTAGGGTAAGAGTTAGAATTACCATTAGGGTTAGAGTTAGAATTACCATTAGCGTTAGAGTCAGAATTACCATTAGGGTTAGAGTTAGAATTACCATTAGGGTAAGAGTCAGAATTACCATTAGGGTAAGAGTTAGAATTACCATTAGGGTTAGAGTTAGAATTACCATTAGCGTTAGAGTCAGAATTACCATTAGGGTTAGAGTTAGAATTACCATTAGGGTTAGAGTTAGAATTACCATTAGGGTTAGAGTCAGAATTACCATTAGGGTTAGAGTCAGAATTACCATTAGGGTTAGAGTCAGAATTACCATTAGGGTTAGAGTTAGAATTGGTATTATATGGAGTTATATGGAGCATTAGGGTAAGAGCTGAAATTAACATTTATGTTACTGTTAGAACTAGCATTACGGTTAGAGTTAAAACTGATATTAGGATTAGAGTTAGATATAACATTAGAGTTAGGACTAGAATTAGTGCTCCAGTTCGAATTAACATTAGGGTTACAGTTAGAATTGGTATGAGGGTTAGAGTTAGAACTAGGATCAGGGTTAGAGTTACAATTAATATTAGGATTAGAGGTAAGGCTAGGATCAGGGTTAGATTTAGAATTAACATTAGGGTAAGAATTAGAATCGGTATTAGGGTTAGAGTTAGATGGAGCACTAGGGTTAGTATAAGCATTAGGATTATTTTAGGGTCCATACCTGCACCTTAATATCTATCACCGTGTTCCCAGAAATCGATTTACCATTTTGTGGCAGAAGAACAGGCCCAGGATAGATGAAAATAAACATCGGTAACCCCCCAGATCCGACTACCTACGGCACCCAGGAGGAGTGGAGGACCTGAGCCCCAACCGGCCATGGCTCTCCGTAAACACGAATCATGCAGACAAATACCTGAGCTATTGGTCACATGACTGGCGCTGGGGGTAATCGGAAAAAGTCCTTTTATCACTCTTATATATACATATATTGACGCCAAAATGATTATTAGCTAAATGAAAATCAATTGCATGTAATCGGTGAGGTATTAAGGCCATCCAGGAAGCTCTGCAGCTGTGCCAAACCCACAATGTCTGACGCTGTCTATTGTTTTTAAAGGAGAACTATGGGGTTAAGGCTTTTCCCCCTAGTTCTCCTTAGGGTAACGGGAGGACACAAACTAGCGTCCTCCCGTCACCCTAGGCTCAGTATATAGGGAGCTACAGCTCGCGGTATACTGAGACGCCGCAGCCGGAGCGGATCCCGACAATTGTGCCGGGATCCGCCCAGCTGCGTGACTGACAGCTGGCTC
>NW_017307022.1:228431-229343 GCF_000935625.1 Nanorana parkeri | reverse complement strand
CCCCCCTAAAATTCCATACCAGACCTGTGATCCGAGCACAGGCCTGGCCTGGCAGGGCGGAAAAGGCCCCCCCCCCCCCCCCCCCCCCTCATAGTTCTCCTTTAATCGGTGTTTGGGTTAGTAACAGTGCAGTATGCTTTCAGTCATTTGTTACATTTTTATATTTTACAATAAAATTGTTTATACTTTTTGATACTTCTTTGCAACTCCGATCCTTATCTGTAACTATTGGCTCTGTACCCTTCAGTGGGCAGGAATGTTTTGCTGACATCGTCTCGGCACAGGCAAAGTCGCCGATATACTTTCGGGCGTTCGGTCCATGACCGAGCGCCCGACTTTTCAGAGGGGGGGTGACACCAAAATTACTGTAAGTCATTTTGGTGTCACCCCTCCAATGGTGTCACCCGGGTGCGGACCGCACCCCCCTTGTGACGCCACTGATGAGGAGGAGCTTTTCTGAGCCCCGATCCCGTTCCTGTACATGGTGACACGTCAGGAATCTATTCATGGGGGACTTGTAAAGTTACAGAGACGTCCGCTTTATATGTCGGATACTTTTTTTTAGTCATTAATGATTCGGAATGAAGCCTCTCGCTGTGTGTTTGTTTCATACCATTGTCTGGAAGTGTTGGGAATGTTTGTCTGATATCTTGCTGTGATAAGAGTTGCTGAAAAGAGAACTCGCCGCCTTTGAATAGAAAGCTTGGAAGTGCTGAGACTGGCTAATTAATGGATACGAGACGTCCCGTCCGCGTCGGGAACATTGTTACAATGTAATACAACGTTTCCTCTGGTTGTGACCACGATGAACATACAACTCAGCAGAGTTTATCCTCCAACAGCCTCACGCTGAAGTTTAATCTGCTTACGTTTTGCCTTCCCCAGCCCACCCTCCTTCCCCCACCCCCATCC
>NW_017307022.1:221091-228297 GCF_000935625.1 Nanorana parkeri | reverse complement strand
CCCATCCCCCTTATCAACATGCTAATGATATTTTTAAATAAAACCTTTTCCTTTTCACTACATTCCTTATTTTAGACCCAGTTTATTTCTTTCAAACAGCATATACCGTAGCTATGTACTACGTGATTGGCCATAAGTCTGATGAATAAGCTCAGCAAGGCAAAACGCGTCGGTGCATTTTTGTACTGCATCTGCTGCTTGAAATAAAGCTTCCCAGCGCTCTACCTCTCTTGTACACCGCACTTGTGTGTGTGAATGTGGGATACAAATACTTGAAGGAGATGTACAATGTTTCTGTCTATATTTTATTAATTTTGTAGAAAACTAAATTCTCCAAATGTTAAACAAAATGTTTAAATTAAAGCGTATGACCAGCCAGATCTGTGTGTTGAATAGAGTGGGGAGGGTTAAGGACCCCTGTCAGGTTATTCCGGCTAGGAGGAGCTCCGTTGAAGAGATTTACCCTTACTTCCTGTCCTGCTTACAACAATACATTGAAGAAGGCAAACGCCTTGTTTGCCTCGCGGCAGATACTCCCCTGCTTCCTGTCCTTCCAATAACAATTTCGCCAGACAGGAAGTGAGGGAGCTGGGGTGCTTGTTGCACTTTATGACTTGAAGTGGGTGCTCACTCGGGGGTGAGCAAATCTGCCTGGGTTCGGATCACGAACAGTTATGCAAATATTGCTCGAAGTTGGAACATTGTGACAAATCCTATTGAAGTCTATGGGGAATGAGGGAGGGGCACATCTTATGATTCCGTTCTGGCCATTTGTGGGGCGAATTAGGCACGGGAAAGACGGGCACTGCGATGGGGGGAGATGTGCTAATGCCAACATAACAAATAATAAATAAATAAATACAGTGTGGGGAATTTTTTTTTAAACTGGAGCAGACAAAATCTGGAGCAGCTGTGCATGGCAACCAATCAGCTTCTCTCTTCAGTTTGGTCAGTTAGAATTTGAAAATGTACAAAGGAAGCTGATTGGTTGCCATGCACAGCTGCTCCAGATTTTGTCTGCTCCAGTTTTGATAAATTTCCTTCAGTGTCTTTCCCTAAATGCTCCAACACACACTGACAGCTGTGAGCCCCACCCTTTTTAAAGGAGGAGTTATCCATTCTTTCGAGCGATTGGCCCTCGTGAGTCAGCTGATCAGGAAAAAGTCTACACACACTGCATTATAGTTTGTAAGTTCTGTCTGGTTATGAACCTGCGAGCTCCCCTTCATGAATCCCGGGAAATCGGCACAAACCCAGAGTAGCGGAAAAACCCGAAATCAAACCGACTCACTTAGAATACATTATGGAAGTCAGTAAAAGATATTATAAGGGGGAGGTGTGAGTCTGACAGGTGTAAGTTCTACCAAACACTGGAACACCAATTTTGGGTGAACCGACCACTTTAAAATTTCTTGAGGGACCGTAATATCCAGGGATACCAGTATCCCTAAGAATGAGATGATGCGTGGAACTATGTGGGTTGGACTTGATGAACGTATGTCTTTATTCAACCCCAAATACTATGTAACTACCGTGTTTCCCCGAAAATAAGATACTGTCTTATTTTCTTTTTGCACGAAAAAAGACACTAGGTCTTATTTTCGGGGGATGTCTTACCTGGCTGGGGGGAGGATTGTACGTCCTGTGGGCGGGGTGGGAGCTGCGGCCGGTCTTTACATTTAAAATTCAGTTTATGTGCAGCTACCCCGAAAGTAAGACCTAGCGGATTTCTGCAATATAAGACCTACCACCGAACTAGGTCTTATTTTCGGGGAAACACGGTATGTAAAATACTGAACGCAAATCAGCGCTGACATTTCCATGAGCGCTGACAGCGCTGAATCATTTCCTCCATGTTGGATTCCCCAAAAAGTTAGAATGTTACATACAGTAGATACACAGGATACAAAAGAAACATTTCCATGAAGACAACCGTAAAAAACCTAAACCAGGGAAAACATTTGTTATGGATCCTCGCAGGCGATCAGATCCTCCTGGATCAACAATCAATAACAGCGTGATTAGAAACATTGGTTACCATTTTGTATTTACATTTAGAAACACATCCGGACTTTATCTCCTCAGTTGGCCAACAGAAGACTGAAGACTATTCCACATTTTCAGAGCTCTCAGTGTAAAGAAGGCTTTCCGTATGTGAAGATAAAACCTCTTTTCCTCCAGTTGAAAGGAGCACCCCTCCCCCTTGTGTCTTTGTAGTCACCTTTCCAGGAGTTTTATTCACATTATGGCCACAACTATCTGAACCCCCCTCCAAGTGGTTGAGTTCAGGTGTTCCTAGTGAAGAGTTCTTTAGGTAATTGTGCTCCTCTAACCTTATGGTAACAGTTTGGTGAAGACCCTTTTCTGTTCCACCATGACTGTCCCCTGTGTACAAAGCCAGCTCCATAAACACATGGGGTGACCAGCCTGGTGTAGTGCGGCCTACACAGAGCCCTGACCTCAACCCTACGGAACACCTTTGGGATGAATTGGAACGTCAGTTGTGAGCTAGATCTCCTCATCCAACATCTGTAATGTCCAAAATCTTGTGGAAAATCTTCCCAGTTAAGTGGAGGATGTTATAGCCACAAAGGGGGATCAATATGGCCATGCAAAGAGGTGCAGCTCCATATTATTAGCCATGGGAGGAAGTGCAGCTCCATGTTATTGGCCATGAAAGTTAGTGCAGCTCCATGTTATTGGCCATGGAAGGAACTGCAGCTCCATAATAATGGACATGGGGCAGTTTCATATTAATGGCCATGGAAAGAGGTGCAGCTCCATATTATTAGCCATGGGAGGAGGTGCAACTCCATATTAATGGCCATGGAAAGAGGTGCAGTTCCATATTATTAGCCATAGGAGGAAGTGCAGCTCCATATTATTAGCCATAGGAGGAAGTGCAGCTCCATATTATTAGCCATGGGAGGAGCTGCAGCTTCATATTAATGGCCATGGGAGGAGCTGCAGCTTCATATTAATGGCCATGGGAGGAGGTGCAACTCCATATTAATGGCCATGGAAAGAGGTGCAGTTCCATATTATTAGCCATAGGAGGAAGTGCAGCTCCGTTTTAATGGCCATAGAAGGAGGTGCAACTCCATATTGATGTCAATGGTTCTGGAATGGGATGTCCAACAACCTCATCTAGGTGCAATGGTCAGGTGTCTACAAGCCTCTGGCCATACAGCTTACATGGACCATTTGGCATCTCTTCAAGAAGATCAGATCCCACTTTTATGTGCCTCGTTTTTAAGGGTGACTACATTTCATTCCAGTTAATCTTTTCTCATAGCTGAGCTCCCCTTCTTCTCTTTTCTGCACTCTCTCCACAGTTTCCCAACATCCTCAAAACTGAACTGCATATTCCTGAAGAGGTCTTACTAATGTTCTGTACCGGTGCAGATTATGTCTCTCTCCCTGGAGCCAATACCTCTTTTTATACAAGAAAATGTCTGGTGATCCTGCCAGTAACACACTTCCTGTCCTAGGGTGACAACCCTCACTCACTGTACTGTATCTATGGAGGAGCAGTGTTGTCACTCTAGGACAGGACTATTACAACACTCCTATTTTTTTCTTATTGCCATAACAATAAGAAGGTCTTCTGTAGTCCACAGAGATAACTGGGCAGGACTGAGTGAACACTGAAACCCAAAGCTGAACTCCACTTTGTAAAAATAAATGACCCTTTATGGTGTGTCCCATGGGTGGATGACTGCTGCATTAGGTAAAACTACTTCTGTGATTGGGCAAGAGGAGATCGTGGCATTCATCCATCCCTCCACTAGTCACAGTACGCCTTGCACTCTGAGAAAAGAATACAGGACCTTCTCTGAATGGAGGAAGGACATTATGAGCACCCCACTGCCCATCACTAAGTTTCAGCCCCGGAATTTCAGCGCTTAACAGACCAAAAAGGAGCAACTAAAAAAGTTCATTTGGGTTTACATATATTCTAGGGGTATATTTATAAACAATTTGCAGAGCCATTCACCCTGTGAATCTGAACATTCGCTCTGTACGAATAGAGGCAAAACAAGCATTCTTTGTGTAGTTTCTTCTCCGGTCAAACGTAATGCAATACCATATTATGGCCACTAGATGTGTGTGGGTGGGCGTGTGGGCGGGGTGGGAGCTGCGGCCGGTCTTTACATTTAAAATTCAGTTTATGTGCAGCTACCCCGAAAGTAAGACCTAGCGGATTTCTGCAATATAAGACCTACCACCGAACTAGGTCTTATTTTCGGGGAAACACGGTATGTAAAATACTGAACGCAAATCAGCGCTGACATTTCCATGAGCGCTGACAGCGCTGAATCATTTCCTCCATGTTGGATTCCCCAAAAAGTTAGAATGTTACATACAGTAGATACACAGGATACAAAAGAAACATTTCCATGAAGACAACCGTAAAAAACCTAAACCAGGGAAAACATTTGTTATGGATCCTCGCAGGCGATCAGATCCTCCTGGATCAACAATCAATAACAGCGTGATTAGAAACATTGGTTACCATTTTGTATTTACATTTAGAAACACATCCGGACTTTATCTCCTCAGTTGGCCAACAGAAGACTGAAGACTATTCCACATTTTCAGAGCTCTCAGTGTAAAGAAGGCTTTCCGTATGTGAAGATAAAACCTCTTTTCCTCCAGTTGAAAGGAGCACCCCTCCCCCTTGTGTCTTTGTAGTCACCTTTCCAGGAGTTTTATTCACATTATGGCCACAACTATCTGAACCCCCCTCCAAGTGGTTGAGTTCAGGTGTTCCTAGTGAAGAGTTCTTTAGGTAATTGTGCTCCTCTAACCTTATGGTAACAGTTTGGTGAAGACCCTTTTCTGTTCCACCATGACTGTCCCCTGTGTACAAAGCCAGCTCCATAAACACATGGGGTGACCAGCCTGGTGTAGTGCGGCCTACACAGAGCCCTGACCTCAACCCTACGGAACACCTTTGGGATGAATTGGAACGTCAGTTGTGAGCTAGATCTCCTCATCCAACATCTGTAATGTCCAAAATCTTGTGGAAAATCTTCCCAGTTAAGTGGAGGATGTTATAGCCACAAAGGGGGATCAATATGGCCATGCAAAGAGGTGCAGCTCCATATTATTAGCCATGGGAGGAAGTGCAGCTCCATGTTATTGGCCATGAAAGTTAGTGCAGCTCCATGTTATTGGCCATGGAAGGAACTGCAGCTCCATAATAATGGACATGGGGCAGTTTCATATTAATGGCCATGGAAAGAGGTGCAGCTCCATATTATTAGCCATGGGAGGAGGTGCAACTCCATATTAATGGCCATGGAAAGAGGTGCAGTTCCATATTATTAGCCATAGGAGGAAGTGCAGCTCCATATTATTAGCCATAGGAGGAAGTGCAGCTCCATATTATTAGCCATGGGAGGAGCTGCAGCTTCATATTAATGGCCATGGGAGGAGCTGCAGCTTCATATTAATGGCCATGGGAGGAGGTGCAACTCCATATTAATGGCCATGGAAAGAGGTGCAGTTCCATATTATTAGCCATAGGAGGAAGTGCAGCTCCATATTATTAGCCATGGGAGGAGCTGCAGCTTCATATTAATGGCCATGGGAGGAGGTGCAACTCCATATTAATGGCCATGGAAAGAGGTGCAGTTCCATATTATTAGCCATAGGAGGAAGTGCAGCTCCGTTTTAATGGCCATAGAAGGAGGTGCAACTCCATATTGATGTCAATGGTTCTGGAATGGGATGTCCAACAACCTCATCTAGGTGCAATGGTCAGGTGTCTACAAGCCTCTGGCCATACAGCTTACATGGACCATTTGGCATCTCTTCAAGAAGATCAGATCCCACTTTTATGTGCCTCGTTTTTAAGGGTGACTACATTTCATTCCAGTTAATCTTTTCTCATAGCTGAGCTCCCCTTCTTCTCTTTTCTGCACTCTCTCCACAGTTTCCCAACATCCTCAAAACTGAACTGCATATTCCTGAAGAGGTCTTACTAATGTTCTGTACCGGTGCAGATTATGTCTCTCTCCCTGGAGCCAATACCTCTTTTTATACAAGAAAATGTCTGGTGATCCTGCCAGTAACACACTTCCTGTCCTAGGGTGACAACCCTCACTCACTGTACTGTATCTATGGAGGAGCAGTGTTGTCACTCTAGGACAGGACTATTACAACACTCCTATTTTTTTCTTATTGCCATAACAATAAGAAGGTCTTCTGTAGTCCACAGAGATAACTGGGCAGGACTGAGTGAACACTGAAACCCAAAGCTGAACTCCACTTTGTAAAAATAAATGACCCTTTATGGTGTGTCCCATGGGTGGATGACTGCTGCATTAGGTAAAACTACTTCTGTGATTGGGCAAGAGGAGATCGTGGCATTCATCCATCCCTCCACTAGTCACAGTACGCCTTGCACTCTGAGAAAAGAATACAGGACCTTCTCTGAATGGAGGAAGGACATTATGAGCACCCCACTGCCCATCACTAAGTTTCAGCCCCGGAATTTCAGCGCTTAACAGACCAAAAAGGAGCAACTAAAAAAGTTCATTTGGGTTTACATATATTCTAGGGGTATATTTATAAACAATTTGCAGAGCCATTCACCCTGTGAATCTGAACATTCGCTCTGTACGAATAGAGGCAAAACAAGCATTCTTTGTGTAGTTTCTTCTCCGGTCAAACGTAATGCAATACCATATTATGGCCACTAGATGGAGATGAGGAGCAGAGGGAATAAGTATTTCCTTCCTTCTCAGCTCCATCTAGTGGCCATATTGTGGTATTGCATTACATTGGACTTAAAAAGAAAAAATACTAAGGGGATTGTTCACTAAGCTGCAGATGGCAGCCGAATGAATAACCGAAGGCAGCCGAAGCCTCTTCAGCTATTCACAGCAGCCCTGAATGGCTATTTTTAGCCATGCATTGGATGCATACGGCACTTCCCTTCTGTTCAGCCAATGACGAAGGGCAGAATCTGTTCGCTTGAGCCAACGCAACATCTGGATTTTATTTTGGCAAGTCGGCGGGTGTCGTGATTGTCAAAATTGTCAGAATTGTCAAACACTATCTTTGTGTTTTTTTGTTCAATTTAGGAATTTTTTTAAGGTGTTTTCTATTTACATTTTATTTAACACTTTAGTGAATAAGTAGGGGTAACAACTACCTCTTACTCATTCACAAGGGGGGGGGGGGGAGAAGTTGGGA
>NW_017307022.1:218859-220498 GCF_000935625.1 Nanorana parkeri | reverse complement strand
TTAACAACTCCCTGTTCCTCATTCCGAAGGGGGGGGGGGTAGCATCTGGGAGTACTCTTTATTAAAGGGGGTACCCAGATGCAGATGAGCCCCCCTGCCCGCAGACCCCCACAACCACCGGGCCAGGCTTCTGGGGAAGAGGTCCTTATCCTCATTGGAATGGGGACAAAGTGCTTTTCCAGGGGTCCCATGCCGAAGACATATGGCCTGGTATGGTGTTGGGAGGGAGGTAGGTGCTTGCTCGCCCCCCCCCCTTTTCCTGCCCTGCCAGGCCAGTGCTCGGGTTAACGGAATTTTAGGTGGACCCAGGTTTTTTTTTTTTTTGTTTCTTTGGGCCCTTGGGTTCCCTCTTAAAATTCCTAGCAGACCTAAAGGGCCTGAGATGACTTTTGGGGGGAACCCCACTCGTTATTATTTTCACATCGGGGTTACCTCCTAACATTCCTACCAGACCTAAAGGGTCTGGTATGATTTGTAAACATGCGTAAGGTGCGCATACCTACGAAAACGACGATAACATCCATTGCGCCACACATGTTACATATCATCGCGAACGTCGCAGTGACAGCAATAATTTTATGGGCCATCAATCACCGATAAAACGAAGCTGATGAGCTGTAAAAGCTTTTAAAGCCTATGGCCAATTTTGGGTATGCTAGTTTTTTGTGATTTTGCGGGTGCGCGCAATTTTTAAGCTTGACATGTTTGGTGTCTTTTTACCCGACGTGACCCCCGACTCTTATATTTTACCAAAAAAGTGGGTAATATTAGTTGTTTTATAACATAATGTAAAAAAAACAATTTTCAGTAATTTATCCTGAATATAGTAAAAAATAAAACCCCCAGTGATGATAAAATACCACCAAAAGAAAGCGCTATCCGTCCCCAAAAAATGATATAAAATTAATTTCAGTACAGCGTTGCGTGACGGAATAAACGTCAGTCAAAGTACCGCAGCGCTGAATACTGAAAAATGGCCGGGATGGGAAGGGGGGTGTAACACCGCGGTCTTCAAGCGGTTAAACACGTTCTGTTGAAGTGAAGGGGTTAAGGTGATTTTGGGTTCTGCTGATGTGTATAAACAGTAAACGCACAGACAATAAACCGAACGGTGAAATCCCGTACACCTGGATCTCTAAAATTCCCCGCAGGGCCCGATAAATGACACTGATTTATGTCACCTCGTCCCAGCGCTGGATGGTTTATAGGTTTAAGTTTTGTCATGGTTCCAGAGCAACAAAACCTTCAACTCCGTCCGCTTTTATTTCTGTCATATATATAACGTGACGGATCTGCTCTACACGTGGAGGGACCAGGGCGTTGTATGACTCGCATGTGTATTTCCTTCTTACTACATGGGCTGCGAAGGCTTACGGCTCTGCAGAAAGAAATCCCCAATAGAGGAAGCACGTGCAGGAAAGGTGCAGGACGCAGGAGGAAATCTGTTTAAGGAGGTTTTCGTTATATCAGTAAGATGACATTTATGTTAAAAAAAATATACTACTACTGCTGCTAATAATAATAATGATGATGATGATATATTTTTAGATAATAAATACAATTTATTATTGGTAGTAGTAGTATTTATAATAATTTATAATATAAATTATGAATAATATTTTTTTATTATTATTATGTA
>NW_017307022.1:216171-218171 GCF_000935625.1 Nanorana parkeri | reverse complement strand
TTAATTCGTATTATTATGATGATAATAATAATGATAATATATATATACAGAACTGTGCAAAAGTTTGAGGCAGCTGTGCTGTAATGCAGTAAAGTGAGAATGTAAAAGTGTTAATAGTTTATTTTTATCAATTAACAAAATGGAAAGTAAATGAACAGAAGAGAAATCCAAATCCAATCAATATTTGGGGTGACCCCCTTTGCCTTCTTCCAATCAATATTTGGGGTGACCCCCCTTTGCCTTCTTCCGATCAATATTTGGGGTGACCCCCCTTTGCCTTCTTCCGATCAATATTTGGGGTGACCCCCCTTTGCCTTCTTCCGATCAATATTTGGGGTGACCCCCCTTTACCTTCTTCCGATCAATATTTGGGGTGACCCCCCTTTACCTTCCTCCGATCAATATTTGGGGTGACCCCCCTTTACCTTCTTCCGATCAATATTTGGGGTGACCCCCCTTTGCCTTCTTCAGATTAATATTTGGGGTGACCCCTCCTTTGCCTTCTTCCAATCAATATTTGGGGTGACCCCCCTTTGCCTTCTTCCGATCAATATTTGGGGTGACCCCCCTTTACTTGCACACAGGCGATGAAGGAAGTCGGCAGGTAGGGTGCTCTGGGTACATCTCGGAGGACTGAGCTCAGATCTTCTGTGGATGTCGGCCGCCTCACATCGTTCCGTCTCTTCGCGTCATCCCAGACACACTCCATGCTGGTGAGATCCGGGCCCTGTGGGAGTGTCTATGGTGGACTCTGCAGGGTCACCCTCAGGTGGGATCTCGAGTGGGCTCTGCAAGGGGTATAACTAGAAATCACAGGGGCCCCCATACAAAATTTTGCTATGGGGGCCCTGTGATTTCTAGTTACGCCCCCTGGCTGTGTAGTACGTGTATAGGGCAATGCCGCGGGTGGCGCATGTGCAGTACTGCCTTCTCGGGCCAAACCTCTTACTTCTAACGAAACCGGAAGTCAGGCAGTTGGACATCTCGATAAGTTGGAACTTTCGATAGAACACACGGCCCTGAGTTCTTGTTGTGAGAGAGTTCGATCGTTCTCTTCCCATTAAACGCCCGCACAGCGATCATCTCACACGTAACAATGACAAAACATGAGACGCATCCGTGTATCCCGCCCTCCCGCCGCCAACCAACAAACTTTCTCCCCAAGTTTTACAGAAAATAACGTCGGCCGTTGCCGAGTTGATTCCGACGCCAAAGTGGATTATTAATCAATAAAAAATGTTTGTTTGTTTTTTTTACTTTTGAAAGCATGTTTTAAAGTTGTTTTTGTTTCCCTTCCCGTGACAACACGCGGCTTTCATGTTCTACCTTTTTTTCAGAGAGATCTCCTTCATTATTAAATGTACGGAAACAAGAGCGCAACTGTTGTCGGTGAGTATTAAACTTTGTGTAATTCTGCAGAGTATATTGCAAAAAACAACACATTCATCTTAACTTTGAGGCGTACAGGTGTAAGATACACAGCTCGTTTCCCAAATGGTCGCCCGCGGTTTTGATAAATGCCCAATTCGTATAGCTGAATCCGAGCCTCAGATGTCTGGCATCTAAGGTTTGAGCAGAGCAGGTAAGAGAATTTGATATTTCAGGGGGGGTGGGGGAGGGGGGGGTTCTCTTTCTCTGGTACAAGACTGCCCTCTGGTGGCCCCAAGATAAACTAATCCACGATTCGAACCTACAAACTTTTTTTGGGGGGTGGAAAGTTGAACACCATTGCTACCTAAGATAAATCCAAAGAGGCTTCATCACCCCGATGCCCCGTACTTTGTCCCGGTGCCACCATATTGGTAAGTGTACCATTTTTTTTTTCTTCAAAGACAAACTTCACCCCTGTGAACAAAAAAAGTGAACCGAGGGTTGAACAGCACGCTAACAAAAAAAAGTGCACGAGGGTGCTTTTGGACCTCCTCCAAAGAGAAAGGGCCTCAAATTCCTGACTCCCCCCCCCCCCCCCGCGCCACCTGCCCCCGTCACGGACGGAGGAC
>NW_017307022.1:213117-215927 GCF_000935625.1 Nanorana parkeri | reverse complement strand
ACAGGTCTCCTGAACACTAGTTTGAGGGTTCTCCCGGAGAGAGACCCCTCCCAGGTGGGAGGAG
Source organism: Nanorana parkeri (assembly GCF_000935625.1). Lineage (NCBI taxonomy): Eukaryota > Metazoa > Chordata > Amphibia > Anura > Dicroglossidae > Nanorana > Nanorana parkeri. Next base: position 215,863 of record NW_017307022.1, on the reverse strand, counting down.
ACAGGGGGCCCATGTGGCGCAAGGCTCCTGACAGGGGCTAGGATAACTTTGGTCCACCTCCCTGAAGGCCGGCAGACCCCGATCCTCCGGGACCTGTCGAAACAGGTCTCGTGAATACTAGGTTGAGGGCTCTCCCGGAGAGAGACCCCTCCCAGGTGGGAGGAGACAGGGGGCCCATGTGAGGGTCACAGAATCTCCTCCCCAACGTCAAGAAAGGGTGCCCTAAGGTACCCACACCCTCCGTCTTCTGTGAGGTCAAATCCAATCAAAAAAAGTGCTCAAGCGTGCATAGAGTGCGTAAAATAAATAGAGTGCCAGTGCACCACCCTGGCGGGCCTTTCGGCCGGAGTGCAAAAATATTGCCCGGAGCTAGCCAAAAGGCCTGCCCTAGAGGCGTAGTGCAGAAAATGCAAGAAGTACCATGACCTTGTGTCGGCGAATCAGTGTGCGGTCCCATACCCAAGTGATTCTCTGACACCCCTGGGACGCCACCCCCAGGGGGCACAGCACCACGGGCCTCTGCCGCCCCCCCCGAACCCTCCGGCCAGACCAAGCAAGCATCCGTCCACATCAGGAGGCCGTATCGCAGAGGAAGCTCCCCCCTCTCACAAGGAGAATCCTCAGCACGGACCTTCACTCCAGCGAGTACTAAGTAACCATCCCCCCCGAAAGGACGGTTCTTTTCCCCACCGAACACTGATAAGAACAGATAAAAGGCCGAGAAGCGAAAGTGTTCACTTTTGTCAATGGTTCTGCTATCCATCAAGTCACTTCATCGCCCTTATTACAAAAGTGGCTGCATGGACCACACGGGGGGGCGACTGATACACAACACGGTCCAAAGTTTGTGGACACCTGACCATCACACCTATATGAACTAGCTGGACATCCCATGCGGTACGGTTGCCACCTTTTCTTCGAGTGAAACCTGAAGACTCTAGCGCCGTACGTGGCAGGTTTGTTTTTTAGAAAAAAGAGGAGAGCGAGGAGAGGCAGCCGGGGGAGGGAGTGAGGAGACCGGCTATAGAGGACTACAAATCCCAGCAATACATTATACAGCAATACAAAATAATATGATGCTACATACTCTGTGCTGTTCTGGGTTGGACGTACAGTCATTTTGGTGTCACCCCCCTCTGAAAAGTCGGGCGCTCGGTCACGGACCGAACGCCCGACAGTGTCAGGCGAGAGGAGGGGACACGGCGGCATACCTTATCCCGCCGGGTGACTGTCCCCTCCTCTCTCTGTCGGCGTCCATCTCCAAGATGGCCGCCGGCAGGTATCAGGATACTGCCGTGCGTGCGCGATGACGCGCGTGGGTGAAACTCGGTTACCGCTCCGGGTGTCACCCAGCCTCAGGACACCCCTGGTGCCCACAAATCTTTGCCCACATAGCGTACTTTGATGATGTTCCCTATATGCCCTCCATTGGCCCTGCCAGCACTGACACCTAAGCCAAAGACTACAGATAATACAGTACAGGAATATGCATTACACAAAGTCCAGCCATGCATGTTACAATCTGATTGTACAATCTCCTTTTAGATGTTCTAAGTACTATGTAGTGCATTGGGACTACCTGGCGAATGTTATCTGAATGGTTGTTGGCACATGTATAGAAGAGTGTATAATCAGACTGTAAACTTTGCCACTGTGGCCCTTTGCCACTTATTTTGTGGCTCTTGGAGCTACTGTGGACAGTAACCTGTGACAACTCTGTGAGGGGATTAAAAGGCATTTCCATTGCAGGATTCCCTCGTAGGAAGGGGTTGTCAGCCCAGTTCAATGCTATGGACACAACTTCCTTCTACACAATACAATGTAACACAAAGTCCCTGGCAGGTCCCGGGCGGCCGGTGGGAGGAGCCCGTTGTACAACCTTCTGTCGATGTTGCAGCTACAAAGTCCAAGGACGTTCCCCGCAGAGCCATCGGACACTTATATTTGCTGACCTGTGATTCGCTCTCATGCATCCGGGGGAGTGAAGGTGTCACATGACCTCATGGACTCCGCAGAGGGGAACAACAATGTATTTATAGTGACGGCACATTTTGAGGTTTTATTGTAACAAGTTTCCTGAAAGTCCATTTAGATTTCAACTTCACCTTTGTATTTGTTTCCTGTTCCGGGTTTTGATAACATCTCTGACACAGAATTGTTCAAAAATATATTGTCCACTTTATCGCAAATGTTATAAATTGTATTATATTTGCGGCGCTCTGTGTACATTTATTGTGTGTTCCCCGTTTTTTGCTTTTGTCATGAAAGTTACTCACGGCTCCCTGCAGGGATTCCCCCCCTCCACGCTCCGATCCTCCAGTGCTGACTGTAGGAACGGACGGGGGAGGGGGCGGGTACAGCTGGCTCTGATTCTAGATAGGCAGAGCCAGCTGTCAATCACGCAGCTGGGTGGATCTCGACAGTGATGTCGGGATCCGTCCCGGCTCGCGGGATACTGAGCTTTGGGTGACGGGAGGACGCTAGTTTGTGTCCTCCCGTGACCCTGAGGAGAACTATGGGGAAAAGCCCTGACCCCATAGTTGTCCTTTAATTACAGGCAGCGCTGCATTCGGCTTTTGACAGCTAGTTAGTGAGGGACAGGAAAGCCCCTCCCTTCCTCCTTCACACTAGCTTGGGGACGGATTGGCGGTGGGGCTTCGTCTGATGGGGCTTCGTCTGATGGGGCTTCATCCGGCGGGGGTGGGGCTTCGGCTGGCAGGGCGGGGCTTCGGCCAGCGGGGGCGGG
>NW_017307022.1:211018-212139 GCF_000935625.1 Nanorana parkeri | reverse complement strand
GGGGCTTCATCCGGCGGGGGTGGGGCTTCGGCTGGCAGGGCGGGGCTTCGGCCAGCGGGGGCGGGGGAATGCCTCACCCGGGAGAGACCTCCTGCTCTCTAGCTCTCTCATTACCTCCTCCCATGCTCGCCTCCGGGACTTCTCCAGAGTGTCCCCCATCCTCTGGAACTCCTTACCCCAATCTATCCGCCTATCTCCTACGCTGCCCACCTTCAGGCGATTCCTAAAAACCCATCTCTTCAGAGAAGCCGATCTCATCTCAACATAACCGGCTTTTACTTCCTCCAATAACTCAATCCAAACAATTATTACCTTTTGTATCATTTGATTGTAAGCTCTCCCAACCCTATTGTTCTGAAACTGTATTGCACTGTAAATTGTATTGCAACTGTCTCCACTACTTTGTAAAGCTCTGAGCAAATTGTTGGTGCTTTATAAATCCTGTATAATAATAATAATAATATGAGGTACTGCACGTCACTGATGACATGCAGTGGCGTCACAAAGGGGGTGCGGCCCGCACCCGGGTGACATAATTGGAGGGGTGACACCAAAATTACTCACAGTCATTTTGGTGTCACCCCCCTCTGAAAAGTTGGGCGCTCGGTCCAGGAGAGTATCAGGAGAGAGGAGGGGACCCGGCGGCATACCTCTCTCTGACGGCGTCCATCGCCAAGATGGCCGCCGGCAGGTATCAGAATACTGCCGTGCGTGCGCGATGACGTCTCGGCGGGGATGACACTCGGCTACCGCTCCGGGTGTCACCCAGCCTCGGGACACCCCCGGTGACATGCAGAGCTCCCTCTGTTATCTGAGAGGCGCACACATATCGCTCAGAGGAAGGACGGCATGTAAGCCGTTTGATGAGGACTCAATAGAAGAGGGAGAGATCAGCCGGGATTTCTAATTCAATAATAAATGGATTATCTTCATTAAAGATTGAACTTTCCTGACGATTATATACTTTTTTTTTGTTTGTTTTTTTCACTTTGTCATTCCAGCGCGCTTTTGTGTTATTTTATAGAAGGGAGGAAATAAAATAGCAACAACACGGGGAGGAGCGCAGCAAAGGAACAACATCAATTATTGTGCTAATTCCTAAAGAGAGCTGAGAGGGGGAA
>NW_017307022.1:210406-210887 GCF_000935625.1 Nanorana parkeri | reverse complement strand
GGGGGGTTTTTTTTTGAACAATTTTCCTTGACTCACCAATTGCATTTTTGCAAATATGACAACTGAGCGCCGGTTTGGGCTGTGCGCCTCGCCACGCATTATTTTTGGCACATTTCGTACACTGAAATATCATTTGGTAGTTCTGATGTGGTGAAACCCTTGGGGATGCAACTCTCTCACCTTGCCTCCCAATTGTGCTCCTGCATTGGCAGGCACTTCCTGTGATAGGGTGACAACATTCTGTCCTTGATCAGGCACTTTTTGTGATAGGGTGACAATGCTCTGTCCTTGATCAGGCACTTCCTGTTATAGGGTGACAACATTCTGTCCCTAATCAGGCACTTCCTGTTATAGGGTGATAACATTCTGTCCTTGATCAGGCACTTCCTGTTATAGGGTGACAACATTCTGTTTGCCACCTAGGCAAAATCCGCACTTAACCCTTGCAGTGTCAGGGGCATTGTCGGGGGCAGTGTCAGGG
>NW_017307022.1:203006-210161 GCF_000935625.1 Nanorana parkeri | reverse complement strand
ATCAGGGATAGCAGCACTGCAAGGGTTACTTTTTCAAAGTCCTGGAGTTCTTTAAATACATTGTTGCTGCAAAGCTTTCAGCTAAAGTTCAGCAAAGATTGTGTTTGTCTGGTGGAGTAGACCTGGGGCATCTGAATATCCAGTATTGCCCCCGGGGTATCACTGGCAGGGTTTGTTGTATAAATTGGGCATTTCATTCATTTGTGTCCTCTGTTTATAGTCGGCGCTCAGCCAGACGTGCGGTGCTGCTGATAATGGGGCCCTGCGCTCTCTGTGCTGACATACAATGTCAATGAGATCTGATGGACGTCAGTGAATGTAATCTTTGATGTTTCATAAACATTGTTTCTGTACTCCGTCCTATCTGCAGACAATGTTGTTGTTTTTTTTTCCTTTTGGCTTTGTTTATAGTTTACATTTTGTTTACAATAATTGTTATTATGTTTCCAACAAAAAAAAAGCGACAAGTGATTTAAAAAAAGTATAATTTACATTGCCCTAGAGCAGTGGTTCTCAACCCAGAGTTGAGGGGGTCCCCACGTGCCTTGTGCTGCTCTAGGTAAGAGGCTCCTCAGCCTCCTCCTAGCGCAGCACTGTCAGTTCTCCTGGATGACGCTGCATCAGCAGCGGCCGGAGAGGATCAGAGAGAGGGGAGCAGGCAGGAGTGAGGGGAGGTGAATGCTTGGTCACCACAGAGCACGCACTGGGCACCACAGAGGCCGCACTGGATGCCACCAGAGAGTCCCACTAGCCTCCTGAGAGCCCGCATAGCCTCCTGAGAGCCCACACAGATACTAGTATTGATGCATCCCTAAATTTTACGGTTGGGGGTCACCACCACTTGGCAAATGTTACCAAGGGGTCCCCGGCCCTAGAAAGGTTGAGAACCATTGCCATAGAGAAATAACAAAACCAAGGTGAGGTTCAGTGGCGTCTTCAGGGAGGGAACACCGATCAGGACATATATTTAGCCAATCGTTATAGTCCATATTCATAACAAGCATAATACTTTCCACGGAGTTTACATTTTAATTTATTTGAATTTTATTTAGTTACATTTTTTAATTGTATTTCTTTCCTCAACTCCATTGAGGATACTTTCCCTCACTTCCTGTCCCTGTGATAGCAAGTTACATAATATTTGAGGTTGAAAAAAGAAAACAAGTCCATCAAGTTCAACCTTTGTGTGTAGTGTGCGCGTATGTGTTCACGAGTCCCTGTGTGGTCTTAGTTTTTAAGAGTACCTGTACCCCTGTATGTTACGGTCTCTGAGGAAGATATCTAATTGCTTTTTGAATGACTCAATATTCTCTGCTGATACCACTGCTTGTGGCAGAGAGTTCCAAAATGTAATCGCTCTTAATGAAAAGAAGCCCCTACGCCCTTTAAATCTTTCCTCCACCACTTTTAGGGGGCGGCCTCTAGACTTTGTTATGGTGTTTACAGTAAAAAGTTTATTGCAGATGTTGCCATCACCACTAAACATTTTGTACATCAGAATCATATCCCCTTTTAATCTCCTCAGTTCCAGCGTGAACATGTTTAGATTTAGTAACCTCGTCTCATAGCTTTGGTCCTCCAGCCCCTTAATTAGCTTAGTTGCCCTTCTCTGGACTCTCTCCAGCTCCAGGACATCTTTTCTGTGGATTGGTGACCAAAGCTGGACCGTATACCCCAGATATTACTAAATACTAATGGGGAAGCTGATGGTATTTGGCGACTGGCACAGGGTGGAAAGCTCCTTGGTGGGCCAATCTATCCTGAGGACCCTTTTATTTCTTTCCTAGACTCCATTGAGGATATTTTTCCTTGCTTCCTGTCCCTGTGATGCCAAGTTACTAAATACTAATGGAGAAGCTGATGATGTGAATATGGACTTGTTGGGAGTAATCCATTCCCTCAAAATCCTCCATTTCCTCCTTTTTAAAGCCTTTCTCAACCAGTGTGCCGTGGCACCCCGGGGTGCCTTCTGACTTTCTCAGGGGGTGACTTAAAGATTTTGCACGTCATGCATTTCCATGGTGCAGGTGAGCCAGCCACCCAATACCATGCTAATCCAGTACGGGCTGCATGCAGGCCCTCTGCCAGCATTCAGAGGGCCACGGTCCACAGAGGTCCACCTCCGTCCAGACCTGCTCCACCTCCCGCTCTCTGCCAGCCACCCTGTGGTAAGAATTATAAGGAAGGACTCTGATTTTTTAGGTTAAAGGGGGGGGGGGGGGACATCACATCTTTTTTTATATGATTTTACATGATTTGTTGGCGGGTCTCCCCTTAAAATCCATCCCAGACCTCCATCTGGCATAAGGCTCTGGTATGGATTTGGGGGAACCACACATCATTTTATACATGTACAGTTTATATATTTTAGACTGCGGAGCCTTGAGATTTTGCACACTTGTAAAGGGTGAAAACAGGTTGAGAAACGTCGGCATCTGGTTCCTGCTTACAAGTTCTGAACGGTGATTGCATATTGTTTGATTACTCCTCCTAGGGCCATAGACATGACTAGGGGTGAGCTTCAGGTTCAGATTCACCCGGGCTTTGACCTGAACCCAAGCTATTCACATTTTGACAAATGGGTGAATTATTTGGCCAGCTTGTCCCTCCCACCGAAGCTTTGATGTGTTGCCCTAGTTGACTGGTTGGCTGAGCTGCATGTTTATTGGTTGTTAGGACACAGACAGGACCATAGCATCTATGATGCTATGGGGCCACCAGTGTCTTAGCAACCAATGACGCTGTGCGGCTCAGCCAATCAGTCTACTAGGGTCGCACAACGTCATTGGTTGCCAGGGCATAGGCCGCCCTAGGTTTGGTTTTCTTGAACGCAGATTTCTGGCTGGGCTCTGTGAATGTCCAAGTAGACTAAACCCAGGCCGGTTCCTTCATCACTGGGCATGATATAAGCCAAAGGTGAGCAACTCTGGCCCTCCTGCTGTGCCTTAACTACAAATCCTAATATGCCTCTGACTTTAGGTCTCACGCCTGTAACTGACAGAGTCTTGCAATGCCTCATGGGACTTGTAGTTCCACAGCTGGAGGGCTGGAGTTGCCCAGCCTGACATAGGGTATGACCACCAGATGAGGGTATGATTGAGGCAAATCACCATTTTATATCTTCCATTGCTTTGCGGTTTTGCTGGCCAGCTTCAGTGTGTCTAGTCAATCTTATAGCAATGGCTGTCAATAAGTGATGCTGACTGCACTGCCTGATATACGGCTGGATAGAAGGAAAAATGATTTATTAGGTAATTGTTACAAATTGGACTTCTTGGAAATACTTCTGAACACTCGCACCTCTTACACGCTCACCATGTTTTCTTTTCTCTCCGCAGCTCTCTCATCGTAACCATCATCACCATCACGGTAAATCATCTTCCTGTATAACCCTATAGAGGGATTTCATGTGAACCATTAAAGTGATTTGGACTTTCACCCCATTTGGCCTGGCGCTCCTTTGGTTATGTACTATTGCTTTAAGTAACCTCTTGAGTGCCCATTAGAACAGGGGGTTGGGCAACTCCTGCCCTCCAGCTGTGCTTTAACTACAAATCCGAACATGCCTCTCCCTCCGGGAGTCATGCCTGTAACTGTCAGTCTTGCAATGCCTCATGGGAGTTGTAGTTCCACAACAGCTGGAGAGCCGGAGCTGCCCACCCCTTGTTTAGCAGGTAGTCCTCTTTCACACGAGCTGCCTTATCCGAGCCGGTGAGCTCTTTGAATGATGATGTGTCCGGGAGGCTTTGTTTATTAGCAGTGCTGGAGTGGTGGTCACATGACCGTGTTTATAAACTAAGAGCTAGTGTTAGGCTCAAAGTAGTGATACATTTTCCATCTTTTTTCATTATTGAATCCAAATCAAATATAAACTGCCTGCAAATTATTTCTTTACACATTTGCCCAATCACAAGAATTATGTTTCCCAACAGCTCCAACTCTCTCAGCTCGGCCTCCCTAAGCTTCCTGTCCAATACAGAGAAAGGGCTGCATTAGGGTTAGAGCTATTTGTAACTACATACAGAAAAGTGGGGGTTTTTTGAGAGGTATAACACCAAAACTTGATTTAATCAATATATAAAAGAATTTTTATTGTACTGTATTTGAGCACAAATCACCCAGGTTCTCAAATCCTAGGCGTTGTTTACTATTCTATTCCATCGTTTTACCATACATTTATGTCAAATCAAGTCATTTAATCATCGATAGGTATATAAGTGCATACATCAAAAGTACATAATGTTGAAAACATCTCGCTGTAATCAATTACTTGTACATACATAGATCCAGTTAGGTATATTCAATCGATTGCATTAATTTTAAAATCATCCAGGTTATCAGACATGATTGATCGTCGGTATATACATCGGTCACTTTGAACATATTGTCATAACTAGATTTCTTCATTGTCTATCGCCCATACCACCATCTCACATGGTTAGTGATCTCATACCGGTATCTCAAAAAAACCCCACTTTTCTGTATGTAGTTACAAATGGTTATAACCTAATGGCTGAGAGGTTACACCTGGAGACCACTGAGGCAACAATTCACTATTGTATTTATAATAGGGTTAGAGCTAGAATTAGTGTTATTGTTAGGGCTGCATTAGGGTTAGAGTTAGGGATGCATTTATGTGAGATTTAGGGCAGCATTCGTGTAAGAGTTAGGGCTGCATTAGGGTTAAAGTTAAGGCTGCATTAGGGTTAGAGTTAGGGCTGCATTGGTGTTAGAGTTAGGGTTGCATTAGGGTTAGAGTTAGGGCTGCATTAGGGTTAGAGTTAGGGCTGCATTAGGGTTAGAGTTAGGGCTGCATTAGGGTTCGAGTTAGGGTTGCATTAGGGTTAGAGTTAGGGCTAGCATTGGGGTTATAGTTAGGGCTGCATTGGTGTTAGAGTTAGGGCTGCATTAGGGTTAGAGTTAGGGCTGCATTAGGGTTAGAGTTAGGGCTGCATTAGGGTTAGAGTTAGGGCTGCATTAGAGTTAGGGCTCCATTAGGGTTAGAGTTAGGGCTGCATTAGGGTTAGAGTTAGGGCTGCATTGGGGTTAGAGTTAGGGCTGCATTAGGGTTAGAGTTAGAGCTCCATTAGGGCTAGAGTTAGGGCTGCATTAGGGTTGGAGTTAGGGCTGCATTAGGGTTAGAGTTAGGGCTGCATTAGGGTTAGAGTTAGGGCTGCATTAGGGTTAGAGTTAGGGCTGCATTAGGGTTAGAGTTAGGGCTGCATTAGGGTTAGAGTTAGGGCTGCATTAGGGTTAGAGTTAGGGCTGCATTAGGGTTAGAGTTAGGGCTGCATTAGGGTTAGAGTTAGGGCTGCATTAGGGTTAGAGTTAGGGCTGCATTAGGGTTAGAGTTAGGGCTGCATTAGAGTTAGGGCTCCATTAGGGTTAGAGTTAGGGCTGCATTAGGGTTAGAGTTAGGGCTGCATTGGGGTTAGAGTTAGGGCTGCATTAGGATTAGAGTTAGAGCTCCATTAGGGCTAGAGTTAGGGCTGCATTAGGGTTGGAGTTAGGGCTGCATTAGGGTTAGAGTTAGGGCTGCATTAGGGTTAGATTAAGGGCTGCATTAGAGTTAGAGTTAGGGCTGCATTAGAGTTAGAGTTAGGGCTGCATTAAGGTTATAGTTAGGGCTGCATTAGGGTTAGAGTTAGGGCTGCATTAGGGTTAGAGTTAGAGCTGCATTAGGGTTAGAGTTAGGGCTGCATTAGGGTTAGAGTTAGAGCTCCATTAGGGTTAGAGTTAGGGCTCCAGTAGGGTTAGAGTTAGGGCTGCATTAGGGTTAGAGTTAGAGCTCCATTAGGGTTAGAGTTAGGGCTCCAGTAGGGTTAGAGTTAGGGCTGCATTAGGGTTAGAGTTAGAGCTCCATTAGGGTTAGAGTTAGGGCTCCAGTAGGGTTAGAGTTAGGGCTGCATTAGGGTTAGAGTTAGAGCTCCATTAGGGTTAGAGTTAGGGCTCCAGTAGGGTTAGAGTTAGGGCTGCATTAGGGTTAGAGTTAGAGCTCCATTAGGGTTAGAGTTAGGGCTCCAGTAGGGTTAGAGTTAGGGCTGCATTAGGGTTAGAGTTAGAGCTCCATTAGGGTTAGAGTTAGGGCTCCAGTAGGGTTAGAGTTAGGGCTGCATTAGGGTTAGAGTTAGAGCTCCATTAGGGTTAGAGTTAGGGCTCCAGTAGGGTTAGAGTTAGGGCTGCATTAGGGTTAGAGTTAGAGCTCCATTAGGGTTAGAGTTAGGGCTCCAGTAGGGTTAGAGTTAGGGCTGCATTAGGGTTAGAGTTAGAGCTCCATTAGGGTTAGAGTTAGGGCTCCAGTAGGGTTAGAGTTAGGGCTGCATTAGGGTTAGAGTTAGAGCTCCATTAGGGTTAGAGTTAGGGCTCCAGTAGGGTTAGAGTTAGGGCTGCATTAGGGTTAGAGTTAGAGCTCCATTAGGGTTAGAGTTAGGGCTCCAGTAGGGTTAGAGTTAGGGCTGCATTAGGGTTAGAGTTAGAGCTCCATTAGGGTTAGAGTTAGGGCTCCAGTAGGGTTAGAGTTAGGGCTGCATTAGGGTTAGAGTTAGGGCTGCATTCTGGTTAGAGTTAGAGCTCCATTAGGGTTAGAGTTAGGGCTCCAGTAGGGTTAGAGTTAGGGCTGCATTAGGGTTAGAGTTAGGGCTGTATTAGGGTTAGAGTTAGAGCTGCATTAGGGTTAGAGTTATGACTGCATTGGTGTTAAAGTTAGGTCAATCTCTGCACCATCATGTTAGCACATAGTAAGGGGCCACACAAATCGGTAGTGGATAAGTGCAGGGAACTTTGGTAACCATCAAGAGACAATTTAGGCCAATTGTATCCTTAACAACCACCAAAAACCTCTCCAGCTTTGCCCCCCTCACTGACATCTCTGCGTTTCACCGTAAGGCCGTGGTCTGTTTTGTTTTCTTTCCACAAAGATGATAAATAGACACGCTGGATTTCCATTTGCTTTATATCATGGAGAATGTAACAAGAAGAGCTGTAACACACAACGTGGGGGGGGGCACCCAAAACTCCCAGGTAACCCTAGCCGGTAATTATGGCAGGAAGATCTCACCTTTGAAGTATCCCAGAGACTTATGACAGCTCCACTGAGTGCACTGACACCCCCCCCCCCCCCCCCCCCCACCTCCTGGTTACCCCACACACGGCCAC
>NW_017307022.1:195575-202510 GCF_000935625.1 Nanorana parkeri | reverse complement strand
CCCGCCCCCCCCCCCCCCCCCCATGCCACAGTTCTGAGTATCCAGCCAGCAGGCCATGCTTTCCAAATCTCCGGGTAGGATCACAGGTGAAATGATTGGTCTTATTGCAATTACCTGGAAGTCTGGAAAGCACGACCTGCCATTGGTCTTTGGTGACGGGCGTTGGGAAGCTGCACCGACCTCTAGGTGCGCCCCCTTGTGGCTGCTGCTGGTCTTGACGTGTTGCTTTTTGTCTTCTGCAGGTATTTTGAAAGATCTAGAGAAGCGTATTACAGAGAAATTGTTTCCTCTGACCCTGAATTATTATGATGGAACAGAGGGTAAAGTACATCCCGGTGTATAAGAATGATGAATATTGTGTACTATAGAATGCTGAAATATATATTCCAGGGTCACCGTGCCTCTTTATTAACCTTCTTTGAAGCCACAATGTCTCTTTTTGGTGCTCATTGGTGTCTGTTCTGAGTTTGGGGGGCATCCGAGGCAGAGACTGATGTGATTTCATGGTTTTATGTGCTCTGTACTGCGCTGCACACTATGTTGCCACTATATAAATATAGGATATTTAGCAGTAAGGTGCTGAATCTTTTCAGCACCCTAACACATTACTGGCTGCCAATGCTGACGTCTTCTTGCATTTTCGGGATTCATCAATGGTAGCATCCATATTTTTCTCACTGCAGGGTTCCCGCTTGGGAGATTCACCATCTCTATTTGTCCTGATGACCAATGACACCCAGTCAGGGGGTGATGGCAAATCCAAAATTCTACAGTTGTCACCAGAATGGTACCAGAGGATAAATCTTCCAGGAAGGGGGGGGGGGGGGCACCTGTTCTGGGGACAACTGTCTAAGAGGGGATTCCCACTCACTATGGAGGGATGTGCTCTTGCTTCCTGTTGTGACCCCAGGACAGGAAGTGAAGGGAATTCTCCTCAGTTGGACATAAACGGCAAAAGAGAAACGACAGATATTTTGACCCTTTCCTGCTTTATCTGAAACTATCAAAACAAATTTGGTTTTAGATATACTTCATTTCCTATACAGTTTAATCTTTGGAAACAATTGTTCAAGAAATCCACCTCTGACCCTTCCAGATAATGTCTCAGTGATACTTTCTTTTAGAAAATCTGTTTTGTGCTAAAACGTTACAATTTCCTGCAGATCCCTGCCTCTCCCAGCCGTGCTATAATCACGGGACGTGCGTGGACACGGAACGGGGATACCTGTGCCGCTGCACCGAATTCTTTACCGGATCAAACTGTGAGAAAGGTGAGAGAAGAATTGTCACAACTGTCACTAACTTTACTGAATTCATTCCCGATGTGTCCCAATATACAGCAACAGTATCAATTCACAGAGAAGCTTTTATCATCAAAGAGCCGTCCGTGAATGTCAGTCCAGTGACTTTGTCCTGGCTGAGATGATGAGCTCCTGCTCCCTGCTGATTGGAGAGCTCTGGCTCTTTTTCAACAGGAGGCATGTCATATGTCTGCAGGGAGACCACTGCTTCCTCACAGAGAACAAGAACATAAGTTATAGCTCTGCAATCAGCAAAGCTCATGTTGCCCCTGCCAGTTGAAGACATCTGGCTCTGATTTAGGAAAGGGGCATGGTGGGCCTCTGAAGAGAGGCCACTGCTTCCTCACACAAAACAAAAACACAGAGTCAGGGTCAGGCAGCAATCAAGAATGGTCAAGAACAAATCCGGGTCAGAAGTCAGGTAATACAAGGCAAGGAATCACAGGAACACAGGGGAGCTGAAAGACAATCAAGCAATTTGGAGACAGGAAAGCCAGGTTTAAATAGTGTGATCCATTAGCACATTGTGTCACTTCCTGGCGTGCTTTTCTGCAGCTGTTCCGTGGCGCGCGCATTTGTAGCAAGTGCCTGTTTACCAGTGGTATGGAAAACGGGACCCCGTTTTTGATCTCTGACAGGGAATGTCGCCTTTCAATATCTTGATGTTGGGATTTACAAAGAAGAGAAATGATCTGGTTGTTGCCGTGTTGAAATTAATTCTTATTTATGTCTGATGGCAGCCATTCGGCCGTGTAAAAATACCACATGTCTCAATGGCGAGTGCGTCCTAAAGAAGTTGGTTCCTTACTACAAGTGTCGATGCCATTACCCCTACCACGGACTGTCCTGTAACTTAGGTAAGACTTCTTTATGGCTTCTGAAATTGTAGATCTCTGTGGTCTCATATAAAGTACAGTACATAGTGCTGGGATAAGGTCCTCCGGCACCCAAAGCAAAGATCCCAAATACAACCACCCCACCCCCTCCTAACTGAGATGGATAGAGCTGGCAGATTTCCACATATGATGGCTAAACTGGGATAGAACAGAAATTATATGTCCACCTGCCCTAGAATTACCACCAGGGTCGGATTTCCTACAAGGCCAACCAAGACCCGGCCTCGGGGCAGCAGGGAGTAGAGGGGCAGCAGGGGTATGGAATTCCTAACTCCCGATACCCAGGACATGCAGTTCCGGGCGCCGGGCGGGTAGTTGTTTTCTACATTTAGCCCGGCTTTGGGCAAGCAGAACTAAATGTACAGCGGGGAAGCCGCCGCTTGTTCTGTACAAGTGATCCCGGCGATGTCGCAGAGATCACTTGTATGCAGCCTGTATACAGGGGGGCACATTGAGGAACCTGGCGTTGGGGCAGCAGAGAGAGTAAATCTGGCCCTGGTTACCACCATTAGGTCCAAGGACAACCATACAGTATGGGGGAGGTGTTGCAATATGCCTAATCATCATGATTTAGGAAAAAAATGTTTTTATTGATAGAGTAGGGAAGGGTTAGGTTCACGCTCTCTATTAGTCCTGGTGGCCAAAATGTTACATTTGTCTTCAGAACAGGAACTGATTAGAAATATCCTAGGTGGGACACTTGTTCCAATGACAACTGTATAAGTCTGAGACCTTTCCTTTCAATTTGTGGAAATTGCGGTCATTCCTGTGAGTCTCTCTTACTCATGTCATTGCTCCTTTTCTTTTTTTTTTGTTTCAGTTGAAGAAGTCTGCAAGCAGAACCCGTGTAAGAATGGAGGAACCTGTGTGGTGAAGGAGCAAAACAAGTTTGCCTGTGTTTGTACCAAGAATTACAGAGGGAGGTTTTGTGAAATAGGTGTGTGGGTAATTATAGACATTACCTGTATACATTTTTTTTATTTTTCAGGCTAACTCCCCAGATAGCGAGGATAGCTTGCTACAAACTTGTGGCGGGGTGAAATTGTAATTTTGTTAACTTGCTGCACATATTCCTGTCAGGTTGTAGACTTGCAGAACACTCGCAGGAACAAGTTCTAGGTGACACTTTGCTCGGCAAGTCTACAGCAAGAGTCCTGCAGGTCTTTGCAAGAGCTCTGCAAGCTCGCTGGTCTGGAGACTTGCAATGCAGACTTGCTGTAATTGTGCAACAAAATTATGAAGCTCGGCAAGTCTGCAATAGTTTAGCGAGTCATTTTCAAACTTGCAGCTCAATTGTTTCTATCTGGGTCCCTCTTTCTAATCAATATAAATAGATTACGAGGTTCTGCAGATTCCAAGATTAAGCTGGTCATGGACATGGAAAGGTCATCACCCGATCTCCATATCCATTGGTAGACCATTTCTTATCTGTAACTTCGGCAGACACCCCCTAGCTGACTGATCTTAGTGTGTGGAGGGGGAAAAGGAGGAAAACCTTATCCAACCTCTACTGTTTTCTCCATGATAACATGATGGTGGTCATGTGTCTCCTCCCATGCTCTGTTGCATATACCTGCCACTAAGTTGGCCATATCAATGTTTGTGTAAAACCTGGACAAAAAGACCACTTTTTGACAATTGAATTGTATCTTCGTATCCAAGTGTAAATGTATACAACCATCAAATTTAGAATAGATTAGATGGCAGCCAAAATGTTGGTCACTGATGCAGTTGCTGGTCTTATCCTAATGCTGGTCTTGTCTTGTTGCTGGTCTTGTCTTGTTGCTGGTCTTGTCTTGTTGCTGGTCTTGTCTTGTTGCTGGTGTTGTCTTGTTGCTGGTCTTGTCTTGTTGCTGGTCTTGTCTTGTTGCTGGTCTTATCCTGTTGCTGGTCTTATACTGTCGCTGGTCTTGTCTTGTCTTGTTGCTGGTCTTGTCTTGTTGCTGGTCTTGTCTTGTTGCTGGTCTTGTCTTGTTGCTGGTCTTGTCCTGTTGCTGGTCTTGTCTTGTTGCTGGTCTTGTCTTGTTGCTGGTCTTGTCTTGTTGCTGGTCTTGTCTTGTTGCTGGTCTTGTCTTGTTGCTGGTCTTGTCTTGTTGCTGGTCTTGTCTTGTTGCTGGTCTTGTCTTGTTGCTGGTCTTGTCTTGTTGCTGGTCTTGTCTTGTTGCTGGTCTTGTCTTGTTGCTGGTCTTGTCTTGTTGCTGGTCTTGTCTTGTTGCTGGTCTTGTCTTGTTGCTGGTCTTGTCTTGTTGCTGGTCTTGTCTTGTTGCTGGTCTTGTCTTGTTGCTGGTCTTGTCTTGTTGCTGGTCTTGTCTTGTTGCTGGTCTTGTCTTGTTGCTGGTCTTGTCTTGTTGCTGGTCTTGTCTTGTTGCTGGTCTTGTCTTGTTGCTGGTCTTGTCTTGTTGCTGGTCTTGTCTTGTTGCTGGTCTTGTCTTGTTGCTGGTCTTGTCTTGTTGCTGGTCTTGTCTTGTTGCTGGTCTTGTCTTGTTGCTGGTCTTGTCTTGTTGCTGGTCTTGTCTTGTTGCTGGTCTTGTCTTGTTGCTGGTCTTGTCTTGTTGCTGGTCTTGTCTTGTTGCTGGTCTTGTCTTGTTGCTGGTCTTGTCTTGTTGCTGGTCTTGTCTTGTTGCTGGTCTTGTCTTGTTGCTGGTCTTGTCTTGTTGCTGGTCTTGTCTTGTTGCTGGTCTTGTCTTGTTGCTGGTCTTGTCTTGTTGCTGGTCTTGTCTTGTTGCTGGTCTTGTCTTGTTGCTGGTCTTGTCTTGTTGCTGGTCTTGTCTTGTTGCTGGTCTTGTCTTGTTGCTGGTCTTGTCTTGTTGCTGGTCTTATCTTGTTGCTGATTTTATCTTGTTGAAAAGTATAGTGATTGCCCAAGAAAAGCCATCAGAGATAACTGACTCTTGTCTGTGATAGATTATCTGAGAGTGTCTGGAGGTATTCAGAATTAGAGGAGAGTTGGTCAGTGGTGGTTTAGGAACAATTGATGTTCAGGGTTAAAACAGACCAGGTGTGTCTAAAGGAAATGTGATCAGAACTGAATAGGATTACAAATATTTGATGTCTAAAGTTGGATTTAGCATGATATATGGCCAGGATTAGAATAGAATGGGCTTGTCTAATGGTTAGACATGGGTTCTGGGTGATTTGTGGTTAGAATTATCACCAAACTGGCGGACTGAGGAAGCTTATTTTTTTTTTTTGCTGGTGTGCATGATCCTACCAGGGACTTCTTCAGCCCTCTTCTGATCCTGCTCAGGAAGCCAAGTCTTGGTTTTCAGCTGAACATCATAACTGTTCTCTGCTATGTGTATTATGCATATACTGTAATATATTCTTATAGAGAATTCCCCTAGTGTAATCTCTAGAGAAGTAAATAGAAAATACCCCCTTGAAATGGCAACCAGGACATTCAACTCGTGCTGGTGTCCTATCTGCACCAGGTGAAGGCTGAGGATCTCCCCACTAAGGTCAGAGACAGCACTAAATCATGTGGAGGGATGGAACGCTCCTTAATTCTATCCGATACTAAAGAAAAACATGTAGACAGAGTTTTACTTGAATGGTCAAAATGATATTAGATCTGCCTGTTATTTTAGAAGTATGTGTTGTACTTATTTTACTGTATGTTTGACGCAACATATCAAAATGTTCTCCAGAGTCAAATGGCTGCTACAGAAGCAATGGATTTCGATACCGTGGCTTTGTCAGCCGCACGGAGAGTGGATACAACTGCCTCCCCTGGGACTCTTACCATTTGAGTACCGAGCATGTCAATGCCTTCACTCCAGACATCTGGCAGGACGGAATTGGGGAGCACAACTTCTGCCGGTAGGTTCCCTGACTAATGGTTGACTCCATGCACATCTTCTAACACTCTAGCTTGTACCTCAACTTAGCCTAGTTCTATTGACCAGTCTTCACGTTGTAGCCATCTTGTTCCTGCAGTCCCTTTAGTGAGGTGATCCTGAGGCTTACAACCTGGTAACAACTAGCAGCAAAGTAGCCTGGTGGCCAATAGGCCCATTGGCCCATGCGGGGTGTTTTGGGCAAGACCCAGCTGTCTGTTAGACTGCTCAACGCGGGTGAGCACACATCACCTGCCAGGAGGAATCTCATAACTGGTTCTTTTTTGCACTTTTATACAGCGTTTATGGAAGGGTTTAGGGGGGTCGTGTTAAATAAGTGGACCTCCTCAATGTGCTGTATGTCAGTCCAGGTCACACCTTCTGTCTTATCCACACAGGAATCCGGATGGAGCAGAGAAACCATGGTGCTACTACCTGGGTGAGAAGAAGAAACTGAGATGGGAAGTATGCGAAGTTGCCGCCTGCCCTGGGGGTATGTACAGCTGTTACAGCTCGCTCCCTGATTGGTTGCTTGGTGTGAGGAACGCCTACTCTGTTCAATGAAATATCTACAGCCAACACGTACTTGTGTTTGGTTTTGGATGGAGTGGGGAAGGTTCATACCTAGGTTAGGTTTTTTCTGTTGTGTGATCAGAAATTGATGCGCAATTCAAACAGACGTAGGAGAGGAAATCATCCAATGGGGCACCTCCTGTTCTTGTGATCTCTCCTCAGCGGGCAATGTCTGCCAGTGCCCCATAGTCATTATTTTGCCTCCCAAATAAATGTAAGAGACTGTCATTCAATGTCTTAGGAAGACCCATAGACAACAGATATCACTTGTCAGACCTGTGAGAGATCTCTCATAGAAATAATCTCTCTCTCTCCTCTCTCTCTCCCCC
>NW_017307022.1:189616-195422 GCF_000935625.1 Nanorana parkeri | reverse complement strand
CTCTCTCTCTCTTCATACAACACACTATCTCATTAGCTCTCTTAGCCGTTCTTTACTGTTCCTCTATTACAGTTTTGCGCCCTAACGTCACCGCGACCGTGAAGCCGCCTAAAACCACGACCATCCCCAGAACAACAGTGAAGGTGAATGCTTCGTTCTCCACATGTGGGATGAGAGAGTTCCCTACAAGCACCCGTGGCAGGATCATCGGGGGGAAGAGGACGCAACCAGGAAATCACCCGTGGTTGGCATCGCTGCAGCTGAAGGGGTCCTCTGGCAACTATCCCTCCGGTCACCTGTGCGGTGGAACTCTGATAGCCGAGTGTTGGATTCTGACGGCGGCCCATTGCGTGAAACCATTGTGAGTGCCCAAAACCACATTGCAGCCATTCTATCTTCTTAAAGGGGCAGAGCTGGTTGATGTAGACACTCCCAGCTGCCTGATGTCAAAGCCGAACTCCTGCCTAAACTTTGTATTTGGTTTTGTGTAGAGTGGGAAAGGGGCAGAACCTTTGCTGGGAGTGTATTGCCATCTGCGACCCTGTAAGGGAAATATTACTATTAAAGCGTGGTCACGGGGAAGGAACCCAGATAGCAAGAAATTGAGCTGCAAGTTTCTTAAATGTCGCTCTCTTGTCCTTGACGTGTTGTTTTACAGTTTTATTAAACCATATTGGTTTAGTCTTTGATCTTTTATTTTTGCTCCCTAAAGGTATGTGCAGCAAGTTAACAAAATTACAATTTAACCCCGACACAAGTTTGTAGCAAGTTATCCTTGCTATCTGGGAAGCAGCCCTTGCATATGTAATGAAGCAATAAGGCCATATAGGTACATACAGAATTGTTCCTCTTTGACGCAGGTTGCTGCCGAATCTCTGGAGGGTGTTGCTGGGAAAATCTGACATAAAGAAGAACGAGAGCTCGGAGCAAGCCCTGGAGGTGGAGAAGATCATCGCACATAAAGACTTTGTGGAGGGGACGTACAGCCTGCACAATGATATCGGTGGGTGACCCGTCCGCACCAGAGATGTGATGGGACTCTCCTGGGCTCACTTCGGGTTCTGTAACAATCCACACCGATTCCCTAATCCCGTGTTGCTTCTTCCTGGTTGCAGCTCTCATGAAACTGAAGAAAGTGAAAGGCAAATGTGCCAGGGAGACGCGCTTTGTGAGGACGGCGTGTTTACCAGACTGGGAATTTCCACCAGGAAAGATGTGCGATATCGCCGGGTGGGGGAGGTCGGAAAAAGGTGAGTGACGCCGGAAAGAGAATCACAACAGAAATAAAACTGATCTTCCATTAGTTGCTTTGTTACCTGTAAATGTGTGTAAATGTAATGTTGGCTCCAGCCAGAGACTTTGCCTGGCTGAGATGATGTCATCAATCTGCTGCAGGCAGGAGGAGGTTTCTCCTACCCCAGTGATCAGCCTGCTGCAGGTAGGAGGAAGTTTCTCCTACCCCAGTGATCAGCCTGCTGCAGGTAGGAGGAAACATTTCCTCAGTCTCCCCTCCCCCAGTGATCAGCCTGCTGCAGGTAGGAGGAAGTTTCTCCTACCCCAGTGATCAGCCTGCTGCAGGTAGGAGGAAGTTTCCCCTACCCCAGTGATCAGCCTGCTGCAGGTAGGAGGAAACATTTCCTCAGTCTCCCCTCCCCCAGTGATCAGTCTGCTGCAGGTAGGAGGAATCATTTCCTCAGATTGGCCTCCTCCAGTGATCAGACTGCAACATTGTAACTTTGTATCCAGTCACAAGGTGAGATGCTGCAGCAGGGGTTGACCTGTGTCAGATATTTGTGAACACAGCCAAGAACTGCACAAGCATCAGCATTTACATGACTGTGCCATCTCCAAGCCGGCACCTCTGTCCAGGAAGTAGATGGTGACCCTGGATGATGGCTGCTGAACCAAGAATGTGCCATCCAAACATATAACCATACAGGAGCAGGTATCTCCCAAAGAGTCATGGGTGAGGATATCTGCTTCTCCTTGAACTCAATGGTATCTTCCCATGAGTGCAAAAAGATTGGGCTGTGTATAAACCCAACCTGGAAGACCCCAAGCCTAATATCACTCTGTTCTGCTGCAGGTTACTCTGCCAACTTGCTCGAAGCCTCCGTCCAGGTCATCCCTGAAGCCAACTGCTCCGACCCCACATTTTATGGAAAATTCATTGACAAGAGTATGCTGTGTGCCGGAGTTCCTGAAGGGGGCGTTGACGCTTGTCAGGTAGGTTCCATCATTCTGTCTGAGGTTCCATTACAGCGTGGAGCATCTGCTGGTGCGACTTAGTGGTTAGCACCCCTCCATGGCAGCTCTGTGGTCCTTGGTTTTAATCCTGGACAGGACTCTGCCTGGAGTGGAGGTACTCTGGTTTCTTCCTGCACTCCAATGACCTGCTGGTAGGTGATTGACTCCTGCCTGAATTGCCCCTGTATGTATATGATCTAGGGACCTTAGGTTGTAAGCTCCTTGAGGGTGGGGACTGATGTCAATGTGCATTGTGATAGAAATGTCTGTAATAAATTATATATATCTATATATATATATATCTATAGATATAGATATAGATATAGATATAGATCAGGGTAGACACTGACATTGCCTCTGCTATTTATCTGTCTCTGAAGACTCACTTGTAGGCTAAGCATCAGAAGATATCTCATCATTTGGTCTGCTGACCACCTGCAAACTGCCCACTTCTGCAGGTTTAGGGGACGGGGTTAAAGCTGAGGGACTGAGCACTGACATCAACCACAAGGTGGACTATCTTCTACATTTTCCTCGCACTCCCTTTCCTGCCTTTCAGGTTTGAGGACACGTACCTACATCTGCCCATGCCAGTGATTCCTGCACTTCGCTGTGAGTCCATCTTGTAGCCCTGCCATGTAGCTTATATTCTACACCTCGGGTGTTCACCAAAGTGCTGGCCCCAGTACCAGCTTTACCCATTCTTATTGAGTCCCATTGTGGGATATCTAGATGACCTACTGCTGAGGGACCAGTCTGTGTAGGTTCTAGCACACAACATAGACAACAACAGGATCCATTAGAACCTTGCCGAGGTTCTGACGGATCCTGAACCTTCAAAAATCAGCACTGGAACCAACCCATCGCTTGGAATATCCGGGACTGGTCCTAGACACGGCTCAAGTTACAGTTTTTCTTCCCCAGGAGAGATTCCTGATTTCAGATTCATACTCTTCGTGGTCCAGGAGTTGCCTGACTGTGCATGAGAGTCCTGGGGCTCATTGTAGCCTCCTCCAAGGCAATTCCATTTGCCCAATTTCATTTCAAGCAACATTCTGTCTCATGGGACAAGTTAGTCCAGTCCTTGGACAGTCTAGCAGTAAAGACCAGGTTGTCCCTGGCTTGGTGGCTCAGAAATCTGACTCTAGAGACAGTGAGGTTGTTTCTTCCTGTCTTCTGGAAGCTCCTCATGATGGATGCCACTCTTTTGTGCTGTGGAGGAGTCCTGGGCAACCTATTGGTGCAGAGGACGTCGGAGGAATCTCATCCCTCAATCAATGTATGTATGCATGCTGCTGGTCTAGGGTTGCCACCTGTCCAGGATTCACCCGGACAGTCCAGGTTTTGAATGCTGTGTCCGGGTTTCATGGCAGCAGAAACCCGGACACAAATGTCAGGCAGACGGGCAACCTTGGGGCTCTGGTGTTCCTGGTTCTAAACAGCCTTACTCTTACACAGGACAGGTCTGCTGCCCAGCTACAGAAGGTCTCCTCATCACTTAGTATGCCTGTGGATTGCGCTCTCTTGTTCTCATGGATGAGATTGCGCAAGACAGTTTATACTTTGGCCCATTTACCAAGTTCTTCAGTGGTTGTCGCTCCTCACTCCCTCCTGGCTGTCTCTCCTCACTTTCTTGGCTGTCTCCTCTCTCTCCCCTGGATGTCTCAGCTCACTATCTCCCCTGGCTGTCTCTCCTGGCTCTCTCCTCTCTCTCTCTCTCCCTCTCTCTCCTGGCTGTCTCCTCTCTCTCCCCTGGCTGTCTCTCCCTCTCTCTCCCCTGGCTATTTTCCCAGGCTATCTCCCCTGGCTCTCTCTCCTGGCTGTCTCTCTCCTCTGGCTGTCTCTCCTCGCTCTCCTCTCTCTCTCCCCTGGCTGTCTCTCCTCTCTCTCTCCATCTCTCCCCTGGCTGTCTCTCCTCTCTCTCTCCATCTCTCCCCTGGCTGTCTCTCCTCTATCTCCTGGCTGTCTCTCCTTGTTTTCTCCGGTATACTCTCAAAAAGAAAACTGCACTATAGTGTTCGGGTTTCGCTTGAAGAAAGGGCGGCAACCCTATGCTGGTCCTGCTTTGTTTCAAAATGGAGGCATGCTGGTAGCAGGATGCCCAATCCTCCTGTAGGCAGCAGTATAACCTGATAGTACATGACTTCCAGTGTCCCTCAGTAGACTTCAATAGACTAACAGTGAGTACAAAAATCCTATTATTCTCTTAATTGTCTACTAAAGTCTATTGTAAGATATTATACTGTTGATACAAAGGAAATACATTACATTGTTTTCTATTGACAAATTACACCTTTCTAGTGATGGGTACCACAAACAGCCGTGTAGAGGCGCGCACATCACAATAATAAATGACAGTAGGAGAGACTTGTATCCATACCCCAACTACAATTCAGGAAATGTTAGAGGAGACCAACATGATCTTAAGCGGAACTTTGAAGGCAGATGCTATAAATCCTATTAGTTTGCCGTAGATGACAATTCTTCTTTCTGAGAACTCCCCAATCCTCTGACTACCTCTTGTGTCTCCTCCAGGGTGATTCTGGCGGTCCCCTAGCCTGTGACCGGGACGGTGTGGCCCAAGTCGTCGGCGTGGTTAGCTGGGGAGAAAAGTGCGGCCTTAGAACCAAGCCGGGGGTCTACTCCCACGTCTACAGATTCCTCCCTTGGATCCAGGAGAACATCAAGGCAAACCCATAGGGCTGCCATTGTGAGGATGACACAACTTATACCATAGCCCCTTCCTGACGGGCACTCGGGCACCTTACTTCTTGGCAGATTACCAGCCATGAGTGGGCACAGGGAATACTGCAATAGCTGGACAATGTCAGTTTTGGGGCCCTGAAGGGCCACATGTGTTATGTCATTGTGTGTATATTGACCAATACTGGCCGTGCTATACTTGGGGAGTCATGCTTGTCATTGTAATTGAATAAACGCAATTAAAAAACAGAAAAGACGATAATATCCTACAATCAGCATGCAATGAGCAAACCTAAAATATATAAACACGTCATCATCCGTTCCATGCAACAGAAACATTTTTTAAGGACATAAAATAGCTAAAACTACTTAAAGGAGAACTATGAGGTCAGGGCTTTTCCCCATAGTTCTCCTTAGGGTAACAGGAGGACACAAACTAGCGTCCTCCCGTCACCCTAAGCTCAGTATATAGGGAGCTACAGCTCGCGGTATACTGAGACGCCGCAGCTAAAGCGGATCCCGACAATTGTGCCAGGATCCGCCCAGCTGCGTGACTGACAGCTGGCTCTGCCTATCTAGAGGCAGAGCCAGCTGTACCCGCGCCCCCTCCTCCGTCCATTCCGCCAGTCAGCGCTGGCAGATCGGAGCGGGGAGGGGGGAATCCAGCCCCTCCCCTGTCACAGCAGAGAGCCGTGACAGGATCGAGAGGTGAGCGAACGCCGGTATGTGTTTGCTCACCTCCCGATCTACTGAGCCGACCTGTGACAGTCTCAATGTCACAGGTCGGCTATAACTATGAGGTGAGTGAAAAGCACCCCCCCCCCCCCCCCTCCGCATTCTCTTTTTAAAGGAACAT
>NW_017307022.1:187144-189591 GCF_000935625.1 Nanorana parkeri | reverse complement strand
CCCCCCCTCATAGTTCTCCCTTTAAAGGAGAATTATGAGGTGAGGTGATTTTCACTCAGCCTCATAATCTGAGCCGACCTGTGACAATGAAACTGTCACACGTCGGCTCAATAGATCGGGAAGGGAGGGAACGCATACCGTCGCTCGCTCACTTCTCGATCTATCCCTGCAGAGAGCCGTGACTGTCACTCACAGCTCCCTGCAGGGATTCCCCCCGCTCCGATTCTCCAGCGCTAACTGGTGGAACGGACGGGCGAGGGGGCGGGTACAGCTGGCTCTGCCTCTAGATAGGCAGAGCCAGCTGTCACTCACGCAGCTGGGCAGATCCAGACTTAATTGTCTGGATCCGCTGCGGCGTCTCAGTATACCGCGAGCTGTAGCTCCCTATATACTGAGCTTAGGGTGACGGGAGGACGCTAGTTTGTGTCCTCCCGTTACTCTTAGGAGAACTATGGGGAAAAGACTTAACCCCATAGTTCTCCTTTAAATATGGAAATGTGTCATTTAAAGCCCAAATTACCTTCTAAGCTAAATACCTTCGAAGTGCATCAAAACAAAAGATGTGCAGAGTAGGAGAGCCTGTGCCCTGCCAGCATGCTGCGGAGAAGAACCCTTGCACCCTGCAGAGGTCCGACATACCCCTGCCAGAGCTCTCTAATCAGGATCAAGCGTGAGCTTTGCTGATGGAAGAACTCAAACTCCGACTCAGCAAAGGGGGCTCAGACCTCTGCAGAGAGACTGCTGCTTCCATGCAGAGAACAAGGGTTCATCTTAGTTGCCTGCGAGACGTTAAAGCCGAACTCCGGGCACACAAGCTTTCATTGAAATATATTCCACAAAATCCGCAAAGGATATAGATCCACTCTGTGTGCACCAAATGCCATTGAAAATGCAGATATCACCTTGTAAAGGTAGCAGTGACATCATCACCGTGCTGTACATAGCTTGTGCAGAGAGCAGAGCTGTGAGAGGGATCCAAAAGGTTCCACCCACTACAGGAAACTACAGGAGGGGGCGGAGACAAGACCAGTCACCCTGCACAAGGAGAGAGCAGCAGTGACCGGTCTTTATTACAGGAGGGGGCGGAGATAAGACCAGTCACCCTGCACAAGGAGAGGGATCGGCAGTGACCGGTCTTTATTACAGGAGGGGGCGGAGACAAGACCAGTCGCCCTGTACAAGGAGAGAGAGAGCGGCATTGACCGATCTTTATTACAGGAGGGGGCGGAGACAAGACCAGTCGCCCTGTACAAGAAGAGAGAGAGCGGCATTGACCGATTTTTATTACATGAGTGGGGCGGAGATAGGACTGGTCACCCTGCAAAAGAAGAGAGAGAGCAGCAGTGAACGGTCTTTATTACAGGAGTGGGGCGGAGATAGGACCAGTCAACCTGCACAAGGAGAGAGAACAGCAGTGACCGGTTTTATTACAGGAGGGGGCGGAGATAAGACCAGTCACCCTGCACAAGGAGAGAGAGAGCAGCAGTGAGCGGTCTTTATTACAGGAGGGGGCGGAGACAAGACCAGTCACCCTGCACAAGGAGAGAGAACAGCAGTGACCGGTTTTATTACAGGAGGGGGCGGAGACAAGACCAGTCACCCTGCACAAGGAGAGAGAGCGGCAGTGACCGGTCTTTATTACCGGAGGGGGCGGAGACAAGACTAGTCACCCTGCACAAGGAGAAAGAACAGCAGTGACCGGTTTTATTACCGGAGGGGGCGGAGACAAGACCAGTCACCCTGCACAAGGAGAGAGAGCAGTGAGCGGTCTTCATTACAGCTAGCTCCAAGTGTCACACTGGAAGACGGCACAGATCTGGAAGAAATACTCAAAGCTCAGCAAGACTCAAGAAGCACACACCTGGCTCGTATTTAGGGAATATTGGCTTATTCCGGAGTTCGGCTTTAGCCTGATGTGACTGTACAGTATGTAAAGCGTTGTGTACATTGCCGGTGATATAGAAATGCCAGAAATAATAAATAAATAAATCTGAATTGGATACATTCTGCTTTTCCTCCCCGCACACTCATTCTGTTCATGGCGACCTCTCTTGGAATCCGTCCGTTCCATCTTGTCCTTCCAGCACTTTTCTCTGCTAATAACCCGGCAGAGCAACGTTTGTAGAAGTTCTCCGCCTGTAGCCGGGCCCCCCCGGCTCACCAGCATAGGGCCCCGCTCTGCAAACACTTTCCTGTACAATGCCGGGGTCATCATCCTCCAGTGCGCCCGCCGCGCAGCTCTTTGAACAAACAGTCAGACCGCACGGAAATCCCACTGATCCCAGCAGTCCCATCTGAGTACAAAGCCAAACTGTGCCCCGGGGTGGAGCCCAACGCCGCCGGGGGTGGAGAGCAATGATTGGTATATAGAGGTGAACAGGGGCGTAACTAGAGATCACAGGGCCCCATAGCAACATTTTGTATGGGGGCCCTGTGATTTTTAGTTA
>NW_017307022.1:179328-187036 GCF_000935625.1 Nanorana parkeri | reverse complement strand
TCCACCGCCGCTGTTGGCTGTCACTGACTCTGCAGCGGCTGTGGAGAGGAACGCGCCGCTGTCAGTGATCTGAACAGCGGAGCGTTCCTCCGCACAGCCGCCAGTGGCAGCCAGCAGCACAAGTTGCCATAGCGAACCCAGGCAGCCCGCACGGCATCAGGGGATGTCCTGGCCGGGCCCCATAGCGGCCGCCTGGGTCGCTATGGCGATTGTTACGCCACTGGAGGTGAACCACCTGAAATTGCAGATCGGCAAAATTGCCTTTAAGAAAAATAAGCTTACACGCTTAATACACTTCAGGTCCAGGTGGGTTTGTAGCAGGAGACTGGTCACAGCGTTGTCACCCTTTTACAGGAAGTGGAAAAATAACAGGTCTACTGGCAGGATCAGCAGGTAATAAAACAATGTAACAAGGGGGGGTCATCAAATATACATTTTTTATTTAAGTTCTATGAAAGATGCTGAGCGATTTCTGGAGAGGCCTCATACGGATCAGGTAGGGGGTTTTGGACTAAACCCTTCACATGACGGTGGCAGCTGGTGCATTGTGGGTGTGGGTACCGGTCAGTGAAGAAAGTGCTTCCTCCCCACCCTACAAAGTTCTCCTGCTACAGCAAAACATAATACCATTTTTTTGACCAGAACATTCAAACTGGACACACACACTATGATCCAATTGTACAATCTCTTTCGGGCTGCCCACCTATGGGGTACAAGGGATGTCTAAGCAATCCATTCCATGTTTTATTCTGGTCAGGTAGGCCCCGGCGCTACATAGAAAGTAAAATGTTACAGAGGTTCTAGGATCGGGTTGTAACGTGTGTAGCAATATAAATGTAACAAACAATTCCGTAGTGCAGAAGGTTGTAAGCAGAGCTAATCGTGTGATGCAAAAGTGTCCACATGATGTACATTGCAAACGGTGACTGTAATCCGCTTATTTCCTCATCGGCGCAGCTTTCCGCCGCTTCACGTGCAAGATTTCCGATGCGTCGGGGTTTACGCCACTCTGCTGCGGAGACTGCAAGTCCCGTTCATCCTGCAGACAATGAGGGAAATGTTATATTAGGTACAAGTCTGATGATTGTGTTCCTCTACCTCAGGGCTCAAAATTTCAAGTCCTGAGCTACTAGCCCCGCCTTAAGAGTTACTCGTCACCAGTTGCCCCAGCTACCCCCTGCCCTGCCCCGGCCTGAACCCCGCCAATTCATCGGTGTGAAGCAAAGAACAGAGATCAGTAACAGCAGGAGTACAGAGGTCAGTAATGTAACGCACAGTACAGAGGTCAGTAGTATGATGCACAGAGGTCAGTAGTATGACGCACAGTACACAGATCAGCAGTATGACGCACAGTACAGAGGTCAGTATTGTAACACACAATACAGAGGTCAGTAATGTAATGCACAGTACAGAGGTCAGTAGTATAACGCACAGTACAGAGGTCAGTAATGTAATGCACAGTACAGAGGTCAGTAATGTAACACACAGTACAGAGGTCAATGATGTAACGCACAGTACAGAAGTCAGTAGTATGACGCACAGTACACAGATCAGTAATGTAACGCATAGTACACAGGTCAGCAGTATGACGCACAGTACAGAGGTCAGTGATGTAACTCACAGTACAGAGGTCAGTAATGTAATGCACAGTACAGAGGTCAGCAGTATGACGCACAGTACAGAGGTCAGTGATGTAACACACAGTACAGAGGTCAGTAATGTAACACACAGTACACCGGTCAGCAGTATGACGCAAGTACAGAGGTCAGTATTGTAACGCACAGTAGAGGTCAGCGGTATGACACACAGTACAGAGGTCAGTAATGTAATGCACAGTACAGAGGTCAACGGTGTAAGGAAGAAAGAACAGGGACTTACAGTGCACGTAGCTGATCTGATTTATCCTTCAGATCCCCGCGCTGCAAAAACTTCCAGCCGGCCAATAGCAGCTGCAGTCTTCCTCCCAGCCTATGGCAGCTGAGGTGGGCGGAGGAAGCTGCAGGTGGGCGGAGTGAAGGCAAGACAGCCGAACTGATTCTTCTCCTCCTCGGCCGCTGCAGCTACAGAGCAGCCAAAGAGGAGACCAATCAGCTCTGCTGCCTTCCCTTCACTCTGGCCAGATAAGGATGAAAGGAGCGATCGCCGCTGCAGAAGCGGCGGAAGTTCCATCCCCCCTGGTCCTGCGCCAATTGCGAGGGGTGCAAGTGGAAATTTTGAACCCTGCTCTAACTGATATAGCAGAAACACATTCTACACAGCAATGTCAAGTACAAGAGCCAACAGTCCCTTCCCCCACCCAGTCAGCCTTCAAGACCTCCATGGAGTTGGCCTCCTATCATGGCAAAGCCATAGACATCAATGAGCTGCCTGACCATCAAAGTCAACCGAGAGGTTAGATGGTCCATTCATGTCTATGGCTGATTCACGAGCTATATGAAGACGCTGGCCCCACGGAGGCCCCAAGGGTTGTCCAGCTGTGGTCAGGCTGATGGTCATGGTTGAAGAAAGCCAGTGGAATTCATATGGGGCACATTGGTTCTGGTGAGGCCATTCTCAACAAAAACAGGGTACCCCATATCTGAAGAACCCAACGTTTAGGATCCATGCGTAAAAAGTCCTATGAGGGTGCCGCACCAAAGATCTACGTCTCCAAAATATTTTAATATTAGTGTTTGCTCATAAGTAGGAAACATAAAACGGCCAATACGTTTTGAGGGTGCCAACACTCCCGCTTAATAAGGGCTTAACATTTTTGGTGAACTTTAAAACTGACTCAGTTTGGGTTTATTAATAAAAGCGTTGGGCAGAATAACACAGAGCCTGTCCT
Source organism: Nanorana parkeri (assembly GCF_000935625.1). Lineage (NCBI taxonomy): Eukaryota > Metazoa > Chordata > Amphibia > Anura > Dicroglossidae > Nanorana > Nanorana parkeri. The sequence goes on along the minus strand of NW_017307022.1, from coordinate 184,209 downwards.
GGAGACACAACAGGAAATGAGAGGAAATCTCTCCAAAGTGAAGGGAATCTGCTCCTAGTTGTCACCGGAAACAAGATTTCCACTCTTTTCCTGTTTTGGTGACAACTAGACATGTAAGTTGTGGAAAAATTTGTTTCAGTTCGGACATTTCATTATTTTGGAATTCGGGAATCGGATGCGAAATTCAATTCTGTTCGGGTTTCGGACGAAATCCAAATGTCATTAGTTTTGGATGAATTTACCAATATTCGTTGCGAGTAAAACAGAAAACCCTATACAGATATTAATACTAAAGCTGAATCTCCCAGACCCGAATGGCATCCGGTAGGGATGCACCGATACTAGTATCGGTGCCGATACCGAGTATTTGGGTGAGTACTCGCCCAAATGCTCCGATACCTAGCACAAGTACTTCCTGTATCAGGAAGCCGGGCAGCGCATAATTACACGCTGCCTGGTTTCCTGATTGGCCAGGAAACAGCTCCATGCTCTCTCGTCACTTGTGAGAGCATGGAGCCGACTTCCCGGCCAATCAGGAAGCCGTGTAGCGTGCAATGACGCACTACCCGGCTGCCCTATTGGTCAGGAAGCTAGCAAATCCGGAAGCCGGGCGCCGTGTAATGACGCAGCGCCCGGCATTCTGATTGGCCGGGAAGCCGGCGTCATGCTCCCTCGTCATCTCATGAATCATAATATTAAGAAAGTGACCTTAAAGCATTAGTTTGTATTGCTTTAGAAAAAATGTGACCTGTCCCTTTAAGAAAAAGTATCGGTACTCGTACTCGTAATCGATATCTGCGAGTACTTGATCAAAAGTATCGGTACTCGTACTCGGTCTTAAAAAAGTGGTATCGGTGCATCCCTAGCATTCGGGATCCGAATTTCTGAATTGCATTCGGAAATTCGAATCTCAAATACCATTTGGGTCTGGGATCCTCAGCTGTAGTATTATACGTATATACTGAACACAAATCTTCTTTACAGCATGTGACTTTTCCGGCCAATCCGATGGCTCCCATTTTGCCGTAACGAAAATTTGTGTTCAGACCCATTAAACCGAAAAACACATCTGATTGGCCAGAAAAGTCACATGTCCCATTCAGTTTGGTTTTTGCATTGCAACATGTGTTTAGCCGGGCTATCTAAAAATCTGCATCTGGTACGTCACCTCTGAAGGGAAATGAGCATCTTCTTCTTGAGCATGTGCTACTTCTGCCGCACGGCGGGCAAGTTCCACCTTGTAATACCCGGGAGGGGTCCAGCCCACACCCTTCATCCAGTTCAGGTCAGACTTGTATTTTACCTGCAGAGAAAACCAGAATATACATCATTTATGAATAAGCAGCATCCCTCCCTTAGGCTCAATTCACACGAGGATAAGGATCTCTATTTCCAAAAATTGTGACCGTTCTTTTTAACTAATCCAATGAGATTCAAAAAGGACAGTCGGCCACATCTGGAGTACGCGGTCCAGTTTTGGTCACCGGTACTGAGAAGGGATGTCCTTGAACTGGAGAGAGTCCAGCGGAGGGCAACCAAACTAGTTAGGGGAATGGAGGACCAAAGCTATGAGACAAGGAGGAGGGGGAGGGGATGGAGGACCAGAGCTATGAGACAAGGCTTCTGAAGGTATGTTCACGCTGGAAGTGAGGAGATTAAGGGGGGATATGATTTTCATGTACAAGATGTTCAATGGTGACAGCAACATTGGCAACAAACTACCACAAATTACAAAGACTAGAGGCCACCACCTAAAGTTGGTGGAGAAAAAATTCCAGCGCAATGGGCGAAGGGCGTTCTTTACAGTAAGAGCGGTTAAGGTCTGGAACTCACTGCCACCTGCACTGATTTCAGCCAAGAGTGTAGAGTTGTTCAAAAAACATTTGGACGATTTCTTGACGGACCGTAATATCCAGGGATACCAGTATCCCTAAGAATGAGATGATGCGTGGACCTATATGGGTTGGACTTGATGGACTAATGTCTTTTTTCAACCCCAAATACTATGTAACTATGTAACAGTCACATGGCTGAAATTAAAGTTTCCTTATTCTTGGGTTAAAGTGGATTGAGCCTCATGTAATCAGAGAGTGCCATCTACAGCTCTGAGATGTCCTAAACAAAAAGCTGCAAATGTCCCAATTCTGGATTATTTTGCACCTCACAAAATTTTTGACAGGCCGCCTATACCCATATATGCCAAAACAGTCTCAGCTATAATTCCTTGTGCGCCTGTGAGGAGATTGGTGGAGCTTGAACTGTCAATGAGGTATGAGAACAGATTTAGGACCTGTTTAATGGTCTGTGTTGATGGGCTTTTGTGTGCTTCCAGCTGGTTTTGCATTCCCATGCAAGTCTAGCTTGAAGAAGATCAACTGGAGGTCGTAAGGAAGTCAACTTTAGGTAGCATTCACCTGTCAAAGAATTCTAAATGATCTCAGAAGATCTCAAACTGAAGGTCACTAACACAAATTAAGTCTATGTTGATGGCCTTTTGTGTGCTTCAATCTGTTTTTTCATACCCATACTAGTCTAAATGAAGAAGGTCAACTGGAGGTCATAAGGAAGTCAACTTCAGGTCACATGCACCTGTCAAAGAATTCCAAAATGATCTCAGAAGATCTCAAACTGATGCCACCAACACAAATCAAGTCTGTTTTGATGGGCTTTTGTGTGCTTCAAGCTGGTTTTGCATTCCCATACTAGTCTATGGGAATGCCCATACAAGTCTAAGTGAAGGAGGTCAACTGGAGGTCATAAGGAAGTCAACTTCAGGTTGCATGCACCTGTCAAAGAATGCTAATTAATCTCAGAAGATCTCAAACTGATGCCACCAACACAAATCAAGTCTGTTTTGATGGGCTTTTGTGTGCTTCAAGCTGGTTTTGCATTCCCATACTAGTCTAAGTGAAGAAGGTCAACTGGAGGTCATAAGGAAGTCAACTTCAGGTCACATGCACCTGTCAAAGAATTCCAAAATGATCTCAGAAGATCTCAAACTGAGGGCCACCAACACAAATCAAGTCTGTGTTGATGAACTGTTGTGTTCTTCAAGCTGCTTTTTCATTCCCATGCAAGTCTAGCTTGAAGAAGGTCATAAGGAGGTCAACTTCAGGTCAAATGTGCCTGTCAAAGGATTCTAAATGAGCCTCAAACTGATGCCATTGACACAAGTCCAAAGCCCTTACAAAGCCTTGAATGCTCTTCTCTAAATATCTACCACCTTGATTCAGAAACCAAAAAAGACACAGAGGACCATCTTGACATTTCCCTGTTATTAGACCCTATCACAATACGTGGCTGTGGGCAGTTCGCGGTACGTACGTCACTCTGCAGACTGTGCGCTTGCTTGGCGTGTTTCAGCGTGAGCTGCTGCGGGTCGCACGTGTACTGGTGGAGGTGCTGGCGGTAGTTGACCTCGCTGGCTTGCTGCTGGCTCTTTTTGGCCTGGATGAATCCCGGTTGGTCCAGGTGTGTGTGGACCTGTGACCTGGTCTCCTCTGAGTCCTTCTTGTACACGCGGTCGCTCTGAAGTTTGCTGACCTTCATCACGTGCTGCGTCTTGGGGTCGTCGCTGATGCTGCGGTAACCGATTTGATGTCCTCTATCCTTGACGAAAGCTTCTTTGTAACGGAACTGCAGAGAACACATGTGTAGAACACTAAATTGTGGAGAACGCTAGCATTATGTTTCAAACAATGTACAAAGTTGCTGGTCTAACAGGCTGCTGAATGTTTATATTTTAGCTTTGGATAGAAGGGGAAGAAGTCACGTTTTTGTCAAGTTGTGTTGTCTTTGATGGGTGTCCCACAGAACAGGAGTTGAGGAGACAAGGAACCAGACAGCAATAAATGTATATTTCTATCAGCATTGGGTTAGAATATCCATTGGGAGTCTATTGTGGTTCCCATTACAGAGATCACCTCTGATTTCCAGTCTCGGTGACACCAAGGCATGAAATTAGTGGAATGGTTGTCACCCACACAAGTCACAAAGTGACAAGTGTTTTTACCCATACTTCCTTCTACTCAAAACGATAAAACAGGACACAGCTGGGCTAAAAATCTACCTCCTTTTCAGTGGGATTCCCCACCCCCCACCCCCACCTCTACTGATCTCGCAATTTGGGCTCAAACCCAGTTAATTTCCAAATGTTCACTTACATCGCTGGCGATCTCTCTGGAGGCTTTGGCGGTTTGGAAGGGAATGGCGTCCAGTCTCAGGTCGTAACCAGCTGCCCGGGACTGCTCAGACAGGGTCTTGTAGGCTTTCTGTTGAGAAATGGGAAAAAATAGATATGGTGACTCATAAAGTCTAACCTCTAAAGCCTTGGTTCTCAACTGGTGGGTCGTGACCCAAAAGTGGGTTGCGAACTCATGTTTATTGGGTCGTCGCATGCCAGTGGCGGAACTACCAGTGTCGCAGAGGTCGCGACCGCGACTGGGCCCTGGAGTTCCGCCACTTGGAGGGGGGCCAGGACAGGAGGAAGGGGCCCCTGGTGACCGCTGATTACCAGGATATTTATTATCCCGGTAACCGCTAATGTCAGTCCCGGGACCTCTTCCTCCTGTGCTGGGCCCTACATGCTTCACGCTGCTCCCCTCACCTTGTTCCGGGCGCCGTGTGAAGCATGTCATCCAGCTGGGCAGCAGCCAATGAGTGGGAGCGGTGTAATCCCCGCCCCCTCATCACACAGAACTGCTGCCCAGTGCCGAATAGAGCTGCTGCGGACACGAAGGGGGAGACAGGGAGCTGGAAGTATGAAGGAAGGTGACATGGGGTCCGGGAGCGGAAAGCTGGGGACATGAAGGGGGAGATAATGGGGAGCTGGGGACATGAAGGGGGAGATAATGGGGAGCTGGGGACATGAAAGAGGAGAGT
>NW_017307022.1:176536-179259 GCF_000935625.1 Nanorana parkeri | reverse complement strand
CCCCCCAGCACAGCACTGTCAGGTCTAACGCCAAGCAGCCATTCAAAATATGCTGCCCCGCGCTGAGCATCAGCTTGAGGTGGGATGAGATGGTGGCTATGACCGCAAGCGAGCTCCATACACACGTGCATTGGTTTTTAGCTCCCTCACGTGTCCTGTAGAGGTGCCTGGACCGGAGTGACATCACATTCTGGCTCCCGACACCTCTACAGGGCGTGCAAGGGAGCTGTACAAGCAATGCATGTATGGATGGAGCTCCGTCACAGCACAGAAGCCCACACAGGCAGGGGGTTATTTCCTGCAAGGCAAACAAGGCGTTTGCCTCTAGCGGCAGATTCCCCGAGGGCGGCAATTGCTGCGGTCAAGAGAAGGGGAGAGAACCGGAGGCCATCGTAGCGGCGGGGACGGCCGGCGGGGACAAGGACGGCGGCTTGCGCGAACGTGGCCGCGGCGGTATCCAGACAGGCTTTCTTCGGCGGTGTCCAGGCAGCGGTCGGCGGTGCTTTGACTGCTCTGCCGGTGAGTGATCGCCCTATGTTAGGCTTGTGCTGATGGGGAGGTGGCGGGGGGAGGGCGGCGTTGCTGTCTTGCCTAGGGCAGCAGAATTTGTAAATACACCACTGCACACAGGACCCCAGTTCACGTAAAGAAGGGAAACTGGGTGGACCTTAAACATTTTTTGTAGTGTGCGCCCTAATTCTGTGCATTCCTTTGCAGTGCGATTTGGGTCGTGACTTAATGACCAGGGACAAATGTGTGTCATGAGGTTGAACAGGTTGAGAACCACTGCTCTAAAGTATACCAAAGGATAAAAGCGGAAGGCATGTCTAGCATGTGACTTTCATCAAACTTTCACTTGTGCCGAATCAATCGCTGTCATTTAAAAAAAAAAAGCATGCACCTGAAAGATTCACAAAAAGTGAATGTTTGCTGAATGTCAGATTCACGTATTGCCCATTTGTGTCACATATTTAGATAGAGGAGAGTGATAGCTCAATTAAGATGGTCATGCGGGGATCTCAAGGGTAGAAACTGAATGATATCTCCCAGGGCTGTCCCTGCGGTTGACTCAGACGAGATCTCATTGGGGGTGGCCCGATGGTGGGACAGGCAGCAGGGAAACAACCACAGTGCCCCAGGTTGCTAAGAGCTCTGTGCGGCTCCCTGCCCAGCTTACTGACCTCACCAGTTTCCAGGAGCTGAGCGGGATGCTCTGGCTTCCATCCCGCCAAGCTCCAAGCAACCAGTGATGTCAGTGAGCTGGCTGGGATGCCGGACACTGCAGTCCGGCATACACTACCCCACCTGTACCCCCCTGTCTGTGCTACTGTTGGAGAGCTAATCTCTCTTCCTGTCTGCTAAAACATTGTCAGCAGCAGGGGTGTAGCATGAGGGGGCCACAGGGGCGCAACATTTTTAGGGGTGCTGCAGGCAGGGGTGTTCAGTGCTTCGTGTCTGCCTGGACAGCGCTGGTCAACCCGTACAATGGGGGACCAACAGAGTGCCGCTGGGTGGCGCAGTGATGTGCAGAGTGGCAGCTGGGTGGCGCTGCTTGGCAGCAGGATGCCCCAGAATGTGTGCACCCAGGAATGTCTTCCCCTGGCAGCATGGCAGCTTGGACAGCAGCAGTGAGGACGACAGGGATGGGGAGAAGAGGCCAGCGGAGGTCAAACAAATCTACGTAAGCAGCTTGGAGAAATCTGATGCTAATTTCTTGGAAATTTTAGCCTGCGGCAAATTCATCCTGCTCATTCACAGGGTCTACTAGGAGGGTCAGTGGGTATGGGTGGAGGTATTCCCCTTATAACCTCCTACATAAACATAGGGCAAATGTCAGATTTAATTTGTACTTATTATGTTTAGTGTAAATGATGTAAAGTGTACAGACAACGTATGAAGGTCGCCTTGGTCCAAGGGTAAGGGGGTAAAAATGTCTAGAAAATGTTCTATGGCCAGCACTGGAGCGGAAGGGAGGAGACTGTGTGATCGGCACTGAATGGTCATCAGGTCACAGACACACACACAGGATCCTGGTCACAATGAAAATGGCCCGATACGTACGTCACTTATCTGCGATGCGTTGATTCGAGCCCGTATGAAGTCAGGGTGGTCTGGAGGTAATGTGCACCGGTGCCGAGATTCCTGATCTCCGGATTTATACAATCTCTGCAAAACACAGACAGACAATCTCATGAGAACAAAAATGGTGACAGAACATCATGCTGTGCGACCACATTCCATTATTCTACCTCGTCTCCGTACAATGCACATGCAGAGGCCAGAAAAATAGAAACCCCGCAGCACAATTTATGTTCCATCATAGGAAATACTTATTCTGCCAATCCTGCCCATCCCGAAAACCCCTGTGGTCAGTTTCTGCCTTGTTTTTCGTGGTGACAGTAGACATGTAAGCTGCAGAAAAATTAAATTCGGTTCGGGTTTCGGATTTGGACGAAATCCGAATTTCGTTAGTTTCGGACGATGTCAGGAGACAGGGGATGTTACCTCTACTCGGGGACCACGGGCACGGCGCAGGGCACGGGTTCCCCTTCAGCTCGGTAGAACACCTGGTGCCCGAGGTGCAGGTGCGCATGCGCGGGTCATGCGGCGTGGGCGCATGCGCAGTACGCAGGCTGCGCGCGCATCCCCGGGAGCATAGCGTTCTTGCATCATCTGGCTATCAGGTGTGAGCCTTGCTGGGGGAGGTTCCCAGTACACACCTT
>NW_017307022.1:164108-175414 GCF_000935625.1 Nanorana parkeri | reverse complement strand
CATCTTCCTCGCCTGCCATTGGTTCCCGGGGAGGGAGGCCTCCTGGTTGCCTCGGTGACCAGGGGGTGGTCCTACCTCCCCTGGCTATAAAAACCTGGCCTGAGCTCTGGCTTATTGCTGAGTTATTCCACCTTATGGTGAACACCTAGCCTCCCTGCTGATCCTCCTATTGTCGTTGCCCCTGTGTATCCTTCCCGATTACCGACCCTTGGACCGTCTTCCGCCTTTGAACCTTCGCTGCCTGCCTCGACCCGGATTGGACATTGACTACCCCTCTTGGATTATCCCTAAACTTGTTCCGCGTTTCTGGACTGTCAGCTGCTTATTGCCAGTGGGTTCCTCATCTCACTACTAGCTCCCTGGGACGTCTGACAGACGAGTTTACGAATATTCAAATACCACAGAAAACCTTATACAGATATTAATACTAAAGCTTAATCTGCCAGACCCGAATGGCATTCAGGATCCGAGTTTCCGAATTGCATTGGGGAGCTCCTGAATGCCATTCGAGTTTGGGAGCCATATACATATTGTGGCAGTGTAAGCCAATGCCACGTTGTAGTATGGCGACTTTGGCACCAGGACTCTCAGCCAAAGGGGCTGAGAGGGTCCAGAATGTGAGACATAGTTACATAGTATTTGAGGTTGAATAAAGACATAAGTCCATCAAGTCCAACCTGTTGTGTGTGTGTGTGTGTGTGTGTGTGTATAGGTCCATGAGTGTTCTCATTCTTAAGAGTACCTGTACCCTTGTACATTTCGGTCTCTCAGGAAGTCGTCCAAAAGCCTCTTGAATGATTCCAGATTAATTGTGGAAATTAACTACCAGTTTTAGGTGGTGTCCTCTAGTCTTTGTTACGGAATTAATCTCAAAGAGTTTGTTGCTAATGTTGCTATGACTATGGAACATTTTGTACATGAAAATCATGACCCCCCTTAATCTCCTTACTTCCAACGTGTTTAAATTTAGTAGCCGTGTCTCATAGCTCTGGTCCTCCATCCCCTTTATGAGTTTGGTCGCCCTCCGCTGGACTTTCTCCAGTTCAAGGACATCCTTTCTGTGGACCGGTGCCCAAAACTGCACCGCATACTCCAGGTGGGGCCGAACCATTGATGTGTAAAGTGGCATAATTATAGACCTATCCCTGCAAAACATTCCCTTCTTGATGCAGGACAGGACTCTACTAGCTTTGCTTACAGCAACCTGGCACTGTAATCTATTATTTAGTTGGTCTACAATGACCCCCAAATCTTTCTCCATTTCCGAGCATACCCATAATTGTATAACCCATTTGCCTATTATTCCTCCCAAAGTGCATAACTTTGCATTTATCGACATTAAACCTCATCTGCCACATAGTTGCCCACTCCCCTATTCTATCCAGGTCCTCTTGTAATGTTACACTATCTTGGTCCGTTTCTATTACGCTCCCAATTTTGGTATCGTCAGCAAACACTGAGATATCGCTGTTTACTCCGTCCACGATGCCGTTAATAAACAGGTTGAAAAGCATGGGACCCAGCACAGAACCCTGAGGCCCAGCACAGAACCCTGAGGCCCAGCACAGAACCCTGAGGCACACCGCTAATGACACTCTTCCAGGCTCTTCCTTATAACATGTCTCACATTCTGGACCCTCTCAGCCCCTTTGGCTGAGAGTCCTGGGTGCCAAAAACACCATACTACACCGTGACATTGCCTTACACTGCCACAATATTTTACTAAAGCTGAGGCTCCGAGACCCGAATGGCCTTCTGGAGCTCCCAAATGCAATTCGGAAACTCGGATCCTGAATGACATTCGGGTCTGGGAGCCTCAGCTTTAGTATTATATGTATATATATTGTATATGGCTCCCATGTTGCCGTGACAAAAATTCGTATATAGACCCATTTGGATGCATTAAACCGAAAAACACATCTGATTGGCCAGAAAAGTCACATGTCCCATTCAGTTTAGTTTTTGAACGAAATTCGGGAAGGGATACAAAATTCGGAAACAGAAATTCGGATTCTAACACATTTGGATGCATTGGGATTCCAACATTCAGATGCTTCCGAATTTCTGCATTTCAGAAAATTCGTCTGAATTTTGATTCGGAATTAAACGAATTGCACGTGTCTAGACAACGGGTCAGCCAAATAAAAAAGCCTTAAAGGAGAACTATGGGGTCAGTGTTTTTCCCCATAGTTCTCCTTAGGGTAACGGGTGGTTAAATTTTGTTTAAAATGTAATGGGTTTCAAATGGTTGTCTCATTGGCCGGCCATACATTGCTTTTCATCTACAAGTACGCTGAAAAGGTCGTCTTATATGAACATCTGTGATCTCAGTGGTTTCTTTCACCAGTAGCAGGAAGAGGGTCTTACCTCGCTGCACTGGAGGTAGCTGTTTTTTGCATGAAGCAGTCCAGGAGAGTCGGTTACTGCGGTGAACCCAATGGAGTCTGGATTCTGACGGTATTTGGTCTGTAAAGCAGAGATCAAGTTGTGAGAATCAAATCCAAAGACATACAACCCAGATCCAGCCAAAACCTTCTGTTTCAGAAGTGATGGAAAATCTCTCTGCAAATTTGCTCCAAAACTAAGTTGGTGGAAGGTAGCTGCTCCCAGTGGCGTCACAAGGGGGGTGCGGCCCGCACCCGGGTGACACCATTGGAGGGGTGACACCAAAATGACTCACAGTCATTTTGGTGTCACCCCCCTCTGAAAAGTTGGGCGCTCGGTCATGCCGAACGCCCGACAGTATCAGGAGAGAGGAGGGGACCCGGCGGCATACCTTATCCCACCGGGTGACTGTCCCCTCCTCTCTCTGCCGGCGTCCATCACCAAGATGGCCGCCTTCAGGTATCAGAATACTGCCGCGCGTGCGCGATAACGTCATCGCGCATGGTGACGTCACGCGAATGCGCAGTGACGTCTCGGCGGGGTGACACTCGGTTACCGCTCCGGGTGTCACCCAGCCTTGGGACGCCCCTGGCTGCTCCTCCCTAGTTACAACATTCGGGTTCCTGTCCAGACAGAAGGTTTTTTCTTGGTGTATGTGGAGCTGGCTTCACTTCTTCTTGAGTACAATCTTACTTCCCTTGTGATGCCATGTGTTACAAATGAAACTTTTGTTTCAATTGCAACCGAAGCCTTTAGGGAGACTCCACCCCCGCTATTTGTCCTGGCGACTTTGATCACTCAAAGTAAAAGTGGAAGAAAATCCCAAATTTTGGGTGGTCACCAGAAAAGTAGTAGATGGGGCATCTTCCAGTGGGGACACCAGTTGTGATGACCCTGCTGACCACCAGGGATTTCTTTCACTTCTAGTTTTGGCTATCAGACAGGAAATGAAAGGAAATATCCCCATTGGGGCATAGATGGCAAAAAAATCCTAAAGGGGCTATAACCCCCTTAGTGTATCCAAAAATTAAAAAAAGTATTGGCTTCAGTTCTACATGACATATGGTCAGGGCCATAATCCCCACAAGGCCATCGAGGCCCGGCCTCGGGGCAGCAGGGCGCAGAGGGGCGGCAGCGTGTGTGGAATCCCCCGACGCCCAGAACATGCAGTTTCGGGCGCAGGGTTGCTTTCTACATTTAGCCCTGCTTTGGGAAAGTGACAGGGTCAATAAAGAGAAACTGTCACCTCCAAATGCTTGTTAGCCCCTGTGTGATAGCAATAAAATTAAGTGAAGAAAAAAAAAATTGATACAAAAAATGTATTAAATAAATATAAATAAAAAATAATAAAAAATATAAAAAAGTGATAATAAAAGTTTTAAAAAAAATAAAGAAACAATAAAAAACTTAAAACTAACCCTGCCGCCCCTTCCAATCCGGTTGCCATTCTTCATTGATGTGGAGGGGGGTCGGTGTCAGGGGAGGGGGGAGCATTGCGGAACCCGGCCTTGGGGCAGCAGGGAGAGTAAATTCGGCCCTGGATATGATCACTTTTAATCAAAATCGTTATGCTTACTCGCTACCCAACAGAAATAGTAATCAATCAACAATCTGATTAAAAACAACTCTACATGCAAAGTCTACACCTAATAATCTGGAACATTCTGTATCAGGAAGCAGACACTCGCCTCCATACACATGGCTGAGCTCGCCGCGCTCTCTTCATAATGAATACAGACCTCACTGATCAGCTCTCCGGCCTTCTTGGCGCCCTCCATGTGCGGAGACCCCGCCGCCTCCCAGCCGACTCCCCTCATAAAGTTTAAGTCCGATTTGTAGCGAGTCTGCAGAAGAAGAAGAATGGGATAATTAGGTTTAATAGGATCTCCCCGGGGGAACAGACATCAAACATCATTCCTTCTTTGTAAACCAGAGCCATTGAATAATAGAGAGAACAGGGCCCAGTGCTCCGAGCCCGGCACGGGGGGAATAAATATTTATTGTATAATCATTACAGCTGGCTTCCACTCACATATTTATATAACACTGGTAATGTGCGCAGAAAATAAATGATATTCTGATTCATTATTAATGTCAAAAGCCATAAGAGCCACTTTATCCAGGCAAAGTAGGCATTTAAAGGGATATTCCATGTGACAGGTGGCCTCTCACTTAGACTGAACATTTATTGCTTAAACGTGACTTCTTCTGCACCATTTCATGTCACTGTCTCTGGTCTCTACTAAATGGGTCTACTGCCATACTGTGAACTGTCTGTGGTCTAGTGAATGGATAGTCCATGTTCTCATATATACAGTATATGGAGTGTATCGGTGATGTCACTGGTGTCTAGTAAATGCATAGGCGACATTCCCATGCATGTAGAGTGTATCGGTGATGTCACTGGTCTCTAGTAAATGGAAAGACTGCATTCCCATACATATGGAGTGTATCAGTGATGTCACTGGTCTCTAGTAAATGGATAGGCGGCATTCCCATACATATGGAGGGTATCAGTGATGTCACTGGTCTCTAGTAAATGGAAGGACGGCATTCCCATACATATGGAGGGTGTGGGTGATGTCACTGGTCTCTAGTCAATGGATAGGCGGCATTCCCATACATATGGAGGGTATCAGTGATGTCACTGGTCTCTAGTAAATGGAAGGACGGCATTCCCATACATATGGAGGGTGTGGGTGATGTCACTGGTCTCTAGTCAATGGATAGGCGGCATTCCCATACATATGGAGGGTATCAGTGATGTCACTGGTCTCTAGTAAATGGAAGGACGGCATTCCCATACATATGGAGGGTGTGGGTGATGTCACTGGTCTCTAGTCAATGGATAGGCGGCATTCCCATACATATGGAGGGTATCAGTGATGTCACTGGTCTCTAGTAAATGGAAGGACGGCATTCCCATACATATGGAGGGTGTGGGTGATGTCACTGGTCTCTAGTCAATGGATAGGCGGCATTCCCATACATATGGAGGGTATCAGTGATGTCACTGGTCTCTAGTAAATGGAAGGACGGCATTCCCATACATATGGAGGGTGTGGGTGATGTCACTGGTCTCTAGTCAATGGATAGGCGGCATTCCCATACATATGGAGGGTATCAGTGATGTCACTGGTCTCTAGTAAATGGAAGGACGGCATTCCCATACATATGGAGGGTGTGGGTGATGTCACTGGTCTCTAGTCAATGGATAGGCGGCATTCCCATACATATGGAGGGTATCAGTGATGTCACTGGTCTCTAGTAAATGGAAGGACGGCATTCCCATACATATGGAGGGTGTGGGTGATGTCACTGGTCTCTAGTCAATGGATAGGCGGCATTCCCATACATATGGAGGGTATCAGTGATGTCACTGGTCTCTAGTAAATGGAAGGACGGCATTCCCATACATATGGAGGGTGTGGGTGATGTCACTGGTCTCTAGTCAATGGATAGGCGGCATTCCCATACATATGGAGGGTATCAGTGATGTCACTGGTCTCTAGTAAATGGAAGGACGGCATTCCCATACATATGGAGGGTGTGGGTGATGTCACTGGTCTCTAGTCAATGGATAGGCGGCATTCCCATACATATGGAGGGTATCAGTGATGTCACTGGTCTCTAGTAAATGGAAGGACGGCATTCCCATACATATGGAGGGTGTGGGTGATGTCACTGGTCTCTAGTCAATGGATAGGCGGCATTCCCATACATATGGAGGGTATCAGTGATGTCACTGGTCTCTAGTAAATGGAAGGACGGCATTCCCATACATATGGAGGGTGTGGGTGATGTCACTGGTCTCTAGTCAATGGATAGGCGGCATTCCCATACATATGGAGGGTATCAGTGATGTCACTGGTCTCTAGTAAATGGAAGGACGGCATTCCCATACATATGGAGGGTGTGGGTGATGTCACTGGTCTCTAGTCAATGGATAGGCGGCATTCCCATACATATGGAGGGTATCAGTGATGTCACTGGTCTCTAGTAAATGGAAGGACGGCATTCCCATACATATGGAGGGTGTGGGTGATGTCACTGGTCTCTAGTCAATGGATAGGCGGCATTCCCATACATATGGAGGGTATCAGTGATGTCACTGGTCTCTAGTAAATGGAAGGACGGCATTCCCATACATATGGAGGGTGTGGGTGATGTCACTGGTCTCTAGTCAATGGATAGGCGGCATTCCCATACATATGGAGGGTATCAGTGATGTCACTGGTCTCTAGTAAATGGAAGGACGGCATTCCCATACATATGGAGGGTGTGGGTGATGTCACTGGTCTCTAGTCAATGGATAGGCGGCATTCCCATACATATGGAGGGTATCAGTGATGTCACTGGTCTCTAGTAAATGGAAGGACGGCATTCCCATACATATGGAGGGTGTGGGTGATGTCACTGGTCTCTAGTCAATGGATAGGCGGCATTCCCATACATATGGAGGGTATCAGTGATGTCACTGGTCTCTAGTAAATGGAAGGACGGCATTCCCATACATATGGAGGGTGTGGGTGATGTCACTGGTCTCTAGTCAATGGATAGGCGGCATTCCCATACATATGGAGGGTATCAGTGATGTCACTGGTCTCTAGTAAATGGAAGGACGGCATTCCCATACATATGGAGGGTGTGGGTGATGTCACTGGTCTCTAGTCAATGGATAGGCGGCATTCCCATACATATGGAGGGTATCAGTGATGTCACTGGTCTCTAGTAAATGGAAGGACGGCATTCCCATACATATGGAGGGTGTGGGTGATGTCACTGGTCTCTAGTCAATGGATAGGCGGCATTCCCATACATATGGAGGGTATCAGTGATGTCACTGGTCTCTAGTAAATGGAAGGACGGCATTCCCATACATATGGAGGGTGTGGGTGATGTCACTGGTCTCTAGTCAATGGATAGGCGGCATTCCCATACATATGGAGGGTATCAGTGATGTCACTGGTCTCTAGTAAATGGAAGGACGGCATTCCCATACATATGGAGGGTGTGGGTGATGTCACTGGTCTCTAGTCAATGGATAGGCGGCATTCCCATACATATGGAGGGTATCAGTGATGTCACTGGTCTCTAGTAAATGGAAGGACGGCATTCCCATACATATGGAGGGTGTGGGTGATGTCACTGGTCTCTAGTCAATGGATAGGCGGCATTCCCATACATATGGAGGGTATCAGTGATGTCACTGGTCTCTAGTAAATGGAAGGACGGCATTCCCATACATATGGAGGGTGTGGGTGATGTCACTGGTCTCTAGTCAATGGATAGGCGGCATTCCCATACATATGGAGGGTATCAGTGATGTCACTGGTCTCTAGTAAATGGAAGGACGGCATTCCCATACATATGGAGGGTGTGGGTGATGTCACTGGTCTCTAGTCAATGGATAGGCGGCATTCCCATACATATGGAGGGTATCAGTGATGTCACTGGTCTCTAGTAAATGGATAGGCGGCATTTCTATACATATGGAGTGTATCAGTGATGTCACTGGTCTCTAGTAAATGGAAAGATGGCATTCCCATACATATGGAGGGTGTGGGTGATGTCACTGGTCTCTAGTAAATGGATAGGCGGCATTCCCATACATGTAGAGTGTATCAGTGATGTCACTGGTCTCTAATGAATGGATAGACGGCATTCCCATACATATGGAGTGTATCAGTGATGTCACTGGTCTCTAATGAATGGATGGGCTATGTTCTCATAAATATGAAGCATCTTGGTGATGTCACTGGTCTCTTCTACATGGCTAAACTATCACATTGTGAACTGCCTGTGGTCTAGTGAATGGATAGGTCGTGTTCTCATCAGGGGCGTCCCGAGGCCAGGTGTCATGGCGCGCGTGCGCCAATCTGATTGATGCCTGCCGGCGGCCATCTTGGTGATGGACGCCGGCAGAGAGAGGAGGGGACGTTCACCCTCATCCTGCCGGGTCCCCTCCACTCTCCATGACCGAGTGCCTGACTTTTTAGAGCGGGTGACACCAAGTCATTTTGGTGTCACCCCTGCAATGGTGTCACCCGGGTGCGAGCCACTGGTTCTCATATATATATGGAGTGTATCATTGATTTCAAGGTCTCTAGTAAATGGATAGGCCATATCAGTGTGCGCAGCGCTTCACAATATAAGGAAGACAATACAAATCAAGACAAGATGAAGCATCTTGGGGATGTCACTGGTCTCTATTAAATGGGGAAGCTGCCATATTATGAACTGTGAATGGGTAGGCTGTGTTCTTCATACATGAAGATTCTCACTGATGTCACTGGTCTCTAATGAATAGATATGATGTTGTATCCTCATGAATATTAGTGTCTTGGTGATGTCACTGGTCTTTAGTGAATGGAGAGGCTGTTCTCATATATATGGAGTGTATCAGTGATGTCTAGCCAATGGATAGGCTGCGGTCTTATGAATATGAAGTGTCTCTCACTTATCTTTGTTGAATGGATAGGCTGCAGTCTCATGAACATGAAATGTCTTAGTGATGTCACCAGTCTCTAGCCAATGGATAGACTCTAATGATTCTGAGGAAGGGGGCTTGCCCCTGAAACGCGTCAATCTTGGCTGACTGCGCTCGGTGGACGGTGATGTGACCGGATACTACCGTGTTACATAGTCGGGGGGATACCATGTTGGGTCAACAGACAGTGTGGCCTCTCGCTTGTTGTTAAAGCCTGGTGAAAACGTTTGTTTGTGAGTACTTTTATCCCTTGTTTTATTTATTGTAATAAACGATTTTACACACGGAGGTGGCGCTCTGTTCCCTTTTGTTTTCTATGTACGTGGTGGAAGCCCCAGAGCCTTGGATGAGCAGCCCCTCAAGTCTGTGTAAAAAAAACTGTGATAAACTGTTGAAAACTTTGAGTGAGCAACAGCAAGTGGATTGTCCAGCTGGCAGCCATTAGCGCCAAGAGCTAAAGAAATTATACATATGGAGGGTATCAGTGATGTCACTGGTCTCTAGTAAATGGAAAGATGGCATTCCCATACATATGGAGGGTGTGGGTGATGTCACTGGTCTCTAGTAAATGGATAGGCGGCATTCCCATACATGTAGAGTGTATCAGTGATGTCACTGGTCTCTAATGAATGGATAGGCGGCATTCCCATACATATGGAGTGTATCAGTGATGTCACTGGTCTCTAATGAATGGATGGGCTATGTTCTCATAAATATGAAGCATCTTGGTGATGTCACTGGTCTCTTCTACATGGCTAAACTATCACATTGTGAACTGCCTGTGGTCTAGTGAATGGATAGGTCGTGTTCTCATCAGGGGCGTCCCGAGGCCAGGTGTCATGGCGCGCGTGCGCCAATCTGATTGATGCCTGCCGGCGGCCATCTTGGTGATGGACGCCGGCAGAGAGAGGAGGGGACGTTCACCCTCATCCTGCCGGGTCCCCTCCACTCTCCATGACCGAGTGCCTGACTTTTTAGAGCGGGTGACACCAAGTCATTTTGGTGTCACCCCTGCAATGGTGTCACCCGGGTGCGAGCCACTGGTTCTCATATATATATGGAGTGTATCATTGATTTCAAGGTCTCTAGTAAATGGATAGGCCATATCAGTGTGCGCAGCGCTTCACAATATAAGGAAGACAATACAAATCAAGACAAGATGAAGCATCTTGGGGATGTCACTGGTCTCTATTAAATGGGGAAGCTGCCATATTATGAACTGTGAATGGGTAGGCTGTGTTCTTCATACATGAAGATTCTCACTGATGTCACTGGTCTCTAATGAATAGATATGATGTTGTATCCTCATGAATATTAGTGTCTTGGTGATGTCACTGGTCTTTAGTGAATGGAGAGGCTGTTCTCATATATATGGAGTGTATCAGTGATGTCTAGCCAATGGATAGGCTGCGGTCTTATGAATATGAAGTGTCTCTCACTTATCTTTGTTGAATGGATAGGCTGCAGTCTCATGAACATGAAATGTCTTAGTGATGTCACCAGTCTCTAGCCAATGGATAGACTCTAATGATTCTGAGGAAGGGGGCTTGCCCCTGAAACGCGTCAATCTTGGCTGACTGCGCTCGGTGGACGGTGATGTGACCGGATACTACCGTGTTACATAGTCGGGGGGATACCATGTTGGGTCAACAGACAGTGTGGCCTCTCGCTTGTTGTTAAAGCCTGGTGAAAACGTTTGTTTGTGAGTACTTTTATCCCTTGTTTTATTTATTGTAATAAACGATTTTACACACGGAGGTGGCGCTCTGTTCCCTTTTGTTTTCTATGTACGTGGTGGAAGCCCCAGAGCCTTGGATGAGCAGCCCCTCAAGTCTGTGTAAAAAAAACTGTGATAAACTGTTGAAAACTTTGAGTGAGCAACAGCAAGTGGATTGTCCAGCTGGCAGCCATTAGCGCCAAGAGCTAAAGAAAACTTTTTGTCAATGGATAGACTCTGTTCCTATGACTATGAAGCGTCTTATTAATGTCACTGGTCTTCAGTAAAAGGAAAGGCTGAGGTTCTCATGAATATGAAGCAACTCGGTGATGTCATTGGGCTCCAGGGAATAGGTGGAATTCTCTAGAATATACTGTAGATGTCATATCATCGGCCTCTGGTGGACGGATCAACAGCTCTTTTGTGAATATGAAGTAACTCTGTATTTCCTGGAAATGGGATAGACTGTGTTTTCCAATGATGCCTCCGATAGAGGGACAGATTACTTGCTAATGGCTAAAAAGCATTTTTATAATGACTCCACTCTCCAGCCAATTGACTAATTAGGATACAGACGACTGTGGTCAAGTTGTATTCTCATAATATTGAAAAATAAAACATCTCAGTGACATCACTCACGTTAAGTGGACTTGCTGGCCAAAGAGAAAAAAGATGAAAATAAATATATATGTGTGTGTGTATATATATATATAT
>NW_017307022.1:160581-164080 GCF_000935625.1 Nanorana parkeri | reverse complement strand
TATATATATGTAGCCCCCATCACCTTTTGTGAAATGGCTGCTAGAAATGCAATGATTGCCGGCGCTTTCGTCAGTCTGGCAGAATTATAGTTGGCAGTTAACTGGTTAATTCCACTCGTCCTGACATTGATTATACCTGGCTGAGTGGAGTGTGACTCTGCTGCAGTGTGTGACATCCAATGAGGGACACTGTGAGTGTGTGTGCAGTTCACCAGCCAATCACTACTGGGGCTCTCACAGCCAGTGTTGCATGATGGGTAAGTGCAAATATACTGGAGGGAATTGCCATGTGCTCTGTCCTAGGCAGGCTCCAGCCATGGATTAGTCCAGGTTGGGGTGCTGTCCAGCCTGCCCCCAGGCTAGGCCTGAGACCTGGGGGGTGGGAACTCCTGAGTGTGGAAAATGCTCTGTTTAGGCCTCAAGCCTGGAGGAGGCCTCTGTCATTGTTGAAGGGGGAGAATCAGGGAAACTGATGGCTACTGGAGATGCCTGGAATATGGAGGACCTCAGGAGCAGGTCTGGTGTCTCTCCTATTGAAGATTCTGTACCTATCCCTATTTACCTGTGCTACAAATGGATCTACAATGAAGTACCAAAAAGGGACTGGTGAGTCTGGAGTCTGTGTCTGTTCTACCCTGGATGTCTAGGATCCCCATACTCCCTCTCCCAGCTTGAATATGTTAATAAAGTTCTTCAGCATCATACTTCTGGTCTGGATATCAGCTCTGTGGGTCACTAGAAGAGAGCAGTTAATGCTAATCCCTAGGCAGGCTATTGATGACCCGGGTTATTCCAGCGGCTCCTTCGGGGGTGAGCGCTACATAGATGTAGCCTCAAAACTCCTCATTGGCATGTACACTATATTACCAAAAGTATTGGGACGCCTTTACACGCACATGAACTTTAATGGCATCCCAGTCTTAGTCCGTAGGGTTCAATATTGAGTTGGCCGCCCTTTGCCGCTATAACAGCTCCGCCTCTTCTAGAAAGGCGTCCACAAGGTTTAGGAGTGTGTCTATGGGAATGTTGGACCATTTGTGAGGTCAGGTACTGATGTTGGGGGAGGGGCTCTCAGTCTCCACTCTAATTCATCCCAAAGGTGTTCTATGGGGTTGAGGTCAGCACTCTGTGCGGCCAGTCACGTTCCTCCACCCCAAACTCCCCCATCCATGTCTTTATGGACCTTGCTTTGTGCACTGGTGCGCAGTCATGTTGGAACAGGAAGGGGCCGTCCCTGAAACCCCTAAACCCAATATTTGAAGGGGGGGGGGGGTGTTCCAATACTTTTGGTAATATAGTGTATATGCCAGGTGCTCCTCAACCACCTTCACCACACGTGGCGGGGAGATCTCGCGGTAAGTTACAATTTCCAGCCAGATTGGAATTGTGCGATATCCATTTTTCAGGACGATATACTTTCAATCCAAGATGATTAGAGGTATAAAGAGCGTCTTTGATCTGTATTAATAATTTAATTGGATCTTATTCATTTTCCATGCACATCAAACCTCAGAGAGTGAAGCTGTTTGCATTTGTTCACACGACACTTCGGTAAATAATAAATCATGTCTGATATGAGAGGGAGACCTCAAGTGAATTAAGCGAGCTTGTTTCTCCCCATCAAGAATTCCTTGTGTTGTATTATTTTCACATAGCTTAATTAATAATGGGGACGCTAATCACTTCACTCCTGCGCTATGTAAAGTGTCATCTCGCTGCAATTACAGGACCTTATTCCTGCTAATAAACTCAACGCCGACAATCGCGCGCCTACTTTCGGCTGTCACGCTTCTGGAACAGTTAGGAGAGAAGTCATTAAAGTGGAGAGAAAAGTAAAAGTGTCTCACTTTCCCGAGTGTTGTGAAACAAAGTTCTGACAAAGTCCCTTCAGTTCAACCTGTTCTAATAAAACTCCACTTCTGTTACTGAAGAGAGAACGCAATTATGGAGAGGACTATCACTGCGAGTGCGGAGACAGCAATGGGATGAGTACACCTGTCTCCAGGAAAGAGAACGGAGTCTGTAAGAGATACTTTCTGATAAAGGGTCAGCCTACCCAAAATGAATATTTCATTGTTAATCCACCTGACAGTCTCTTCTATCCCATGAGGACTCTATTGGTGAGATCCCTGTGCTGAGTTCCCGGGTCTGTACACCCACTGTGCCCATTATGAGGGTCCCCCACCATCCCTGTGCTGAGCTCCAGGGTCTGTACACCCGCTGTACCCATTATGAGGAGCTCCCACCATCCCTGTGCTGAGTTCCCGGGTCTGTACACCCGCTGTGCCCATTATGAGGGGCTCCCACCATCCCTGTGCTGAGCTCCCGGGTCTGTACACTCGCTGTGCCCATTATGAGGGGCCCCCACCATCCCTGTGCTGAGTTCCCGGGTCTGTACACCCGCTGTGCCCATTATGAGGGGCCCCCACCATCCCTGTGCTGACTTCCCGGGTCTGTACCCCCGCTGTGCCCATTATGAGGGGCCCCCACCATCCCTGTGCTGAGTTCCCGGGTCTGTACACCCGCTGTGCCCATTATGAGGGGCTCCCACCATCCCTGTGCTGGGTTCCCGAGTCTGTACACCTGATGTGAGGGGTTCCTACCCTCCTTAGTGGCTTATTTATGTATTTTATATTACAGTGAATGTTCCAGAAAGTGCTGTAGCAGGGAGATCCTCATGGTGGGATTATCCAAGACATATAAGATGTCAGAGGTGAACTCGCGCTCCTGAGGCTTTACCTAGCGCTAAAATATCACTTTTGGATGGTTCACTTTTCAAAGCAAGCTTCTGAGAAGATTATTGTTCTTTATGGGAAGAGTAGCGGAGCTGTGGAAAGGGTTCTCTATTGTAAAAGTGGATAAGCTCTGCTGTGAGAGGCCCAACTTACCAAATCTGTCTTTCTTCGACCTAGATAATGTAACCGCGGTTACCAACATTCTATACAGTACATCGGTGAGCTGTGTACCTCGCTCTGCAGCTGGTGAGCCTTCTTGGCCCACTGGAGCTTCATGTCCTCGGGTCCGGCAGTGTAATGGTGGAGCATCACCTTGTAATCCTGGTCACTGGCCAGCGCCTGGGCTCTCTTCGCGTGGACCAGGTCCAACATGTCGGCGGGGAGGTGGTACTGGGAGTGGATCCGCTGGGAGCCCAGCTTGTACTGGCGCTCGCTCTGCAGCTTGGCGACGCGGCGGCAGTGCAGCATGTTGGGGTCATCCAGAATGCTCCGCGAGCCGATCAGCTTGCCCTTCTCACAGATGTATTCATGTTTGTACTTGTACTGCGGAGGAAGATCACAACCATCACATTACGCTGACCCTAAAAGGTGAACCCAAGCAATGCCATTTACCCACTTGGGGAACGTAGACGTAGAAGATACGCCCCGAAAAATCTGGTGAAGTTTTTAGGGTGTATCTCCTATATCCTGCTCCCCTCCCCCTTCCTATTTAACACCTTATTAACCATTAGGTAACCCTAATAAGCCCTGCTTAACTCCTCCCC
>NW_017307022.1:158443-160363 GCF_000935625.1 Nanorana parkeri | reverse complement strand
CCCCCAGCTATTATTTTCCCTGCTTTTTTTATTTCCTTTTTTTACCATTAATATTTTCAACCTTTTTTGGGGGGTTTTCATTTGTTTTATTTGTTATCCAAGGTAAATACAAAGTTACAAATATGCAAAGAAATGTATTTGGTGACTTACACACCATATGCATAGGTATACACCATTGGTATAGAGTGAATTACACCATATACATAGGTATACACCATTGGTATATGGAGACTTACACCATATGCAAAGGTATACACCATTGGTATAAGGTGACTTACACCATACACATAGGTATACACCATTGGTATAGGGTGACTTACACCATATACATAGGTATACACCATTGGTATATGGAGACTTACACCATATGCATAGCTATACACCATTGGTATATGGTGACTTACATCATATGCATAGGTATACACCATTGCTATAGGGTGACTTACACCATATGCATAGCTATACACCATTGGTATAGGGTGACTTACACCATATACATAGGTATACACCATTGGTATATGGAGACTTACACCATATGCATAGCTATACACCATTGGTATATGGTGACTTACATCATATGCATAGGTATACACCATTGGTATAAGGTGACTTACATCATATGCATAGGTATACACCATTGGTATAGGGTGACTTACACCATATACATAGGTATACACCATTGGTATATGGAGACTTACACCATATGCATAGGTATACACCATTGGTATAGGGTGACTTACACCATATGCATAGGTATACACCATTGGTATAGGGTGACTTACACCATATGCATAGGTATACACCATTGGTATAGGGTGACTTACACCATATGCATAGCTATACACCATTGGTATAAGGTGACTTACATCATATGCATAGGTATACACCATTGGTATAAGGTGACTTACACCATATGCATAGGTATACACCATTGGTATAAGGTGACTTACATCATATGCATAGGTATACACCATTGGTATAGGGTGACTTACATCATATGCATAGATATACACCATTGGTATATGGTGTAAGTCACCCTATACATAGACAGATATGGTGATTAATTATCCCCTGCATGGTATGGCCCACGCTGGGTGAGGGAGGGGCAGAAATTTAAGCCTTAACGAGCTTCACTGTATTGCCAGTTGTTGCATTGTATTGCACAATCCCATCACTCTAACACTTGGAGTTTGCTGACAGAAGGAGAGAGCAGACTCAGCAGGGTGATGATGACTACATTGGCTTGCTGACACACACTCCTTCACTCTCCAGCTGGCAAGCTGGGGGCTGGTCGGTGACCACGCTGTGTTGATTAATTGAAGTGAAGAAAAGTGAAGTCACCAACCTGAAATGACGAGGCTTATGGCCGAATCCAAATAAGGGGATTCTTATATACAATATATTCCAGCTTCACATCGATGTCCATCTTATACTGGCAGCAGGTTCATGTGTATCTGCTCACTATATACACAGGCTCTGCGTCCTGCTTAGCACTTCTACACAGTGACTGTGCGTTACCACTGCTCTTCAGTCACATTCTTGGACATACAGGTGACCACTAAATGGAGAACTTCTTTCCTGCCGCGCTCTACTTACGTCACTAGCAATCTTTCCCGAGGACTTGGCGGCCTGGAACTGGAGTGCGTCCATGGTCAGCTTGTGGCCCTGGGCCCTTGCATTGAGCCAGGATTCCCGATATTTGATCTGTCGGGACAGTATGTGAGTCACACTCGGGTACGGCAGTTCAGTCATACAGATACCACAGCTCGGCACTCAGGAGCTGTACTCAGATATACTGATTTGTAACCAATGTAGATCCGTGGTCCCAACCTCTTCTATTGGTCAACTGACCTAGGCCTCCATGGGCGAGATGCAAAGTGGAGATCACCCAGCACCCATAGACACCCCCCCCCCCACGAC
>NW_017307022.1:135168-158126 GCF_000935625.1 Nanorana parkeri | reverse complement strand
TGCACCTATGAACCCCCCACACACACACACACTTTACCCTGACTGCACCCATGGTCACACACACACTGTTGGTGGTAGAAAATTCGGTACATGTACTGAGATCGGCCTACTCACATCGCTGAGGTTGGCGGCATTAAGCTTGGCGCGGACGTGCTCTGGTAATTCCAAAATAGCGGTGTAATGATGCAGTAGGTCCTCGCCAGCCGCTTTGTAGAGTCGCTGGGAAGGAAATCAAATTGTGATTAAGAAAAATAATAAATTCAATGTAAAGTATTGTCTATGGAGGTTCTCATTCATCCAGGTCACATGGTATGTCTGTAAAAAATAAGCCAAGGCAATTGGACTTGCTGTATTTTTCTTGAAGACGTTTCTGAATTGAGAAAGCCGGTCGGATGTCCAGTAAAATACAGCAAGTCCAATTGCCTTGACTTATTTTTTATAGATAATGTAAAGTATTATTTACAGGAAAAATCTGATTCTTAAAAATGTATGTTAAAAAAAAAAAAAATCAGTCTACAGGCCCAACGCTATGGAGCCGCCCAGATTGGTGGAGCCCGGACTCTGGAGGTACCTCTTACCTCATTGGTTATCTTGTTGCTGAACTTGGCATGTAGAAGGTCCACAGAGTCTGTGATCGCCGTGTGTTTCAGCTGATATGGCTGCTGTCTGTATTTGGTCTGCAGTCGGAGAGATAGAAATTATTTTATTTTATTTGGATTGTATAGACAGAATGATTTCAAAAAAAAAAAATATGTGCTTTTTTCCAGTTTTGTTTTTTTTTAAAGTATACATTTTCTTCTATAATTTGTCCCGTCTAAAATTAAATTACAATGACGTTTCTGGTTCAAAATGATTTGCAAATATAATTATAAATAGTTTTTTTTTTTTTTTCATTTTTATGCATTTTTTTGTTTGTTATGCAAAACGATTAAAAAAAAGTAACAAACAAAACAAATGACAATAGAAAACAAATCAGCAGGAAACAAAAAGCTAAGGGGAGAAGAGGAAGAAGGAGCTTATTAGGACTTATTAGGGTTAATTAGGAGTTGATAAGGGGTTTGTTAGGAACAATTGTTTTATTACATTCATTTAATTAATGTTATGTTCATTAAAGGAGAACTATGGGGTTAGTGTTTTCCCCATAGTTCTCCTTAGGGTAACGGGAGGACACAAACTAGCGTCCTCCCGTCACCCTAAGCTCAGTATACCGCGAGCTACAGCTCGCGGTATACTGAGACGCCGCAGCCGGAGCGGATCCCGACGTAGATGACGGGATCCGCCCAGCTGCGTGAGTGACAGCTGGCTCTGCCTAGCTAGAGGCAGAGCCAGCTGTACCCGCCCCCTCCGTTCCGCCAGTCAGCGCTGGAGGATCGGAGCGGGGAGAGGGGAATCCAGCCCTCCCCCTGTCACGGCAGAGAGCTGTGACAGGATCGAGAGGTGAGCGAACGCCGGTATGTGTTCGCTCACCTCCCGATCTACAGAGCCGACCTGTGACAGTCTCATTGTCACAGGTCGGCTAGAACTATGAGGTGAGTGGAAATCACCTCCCCCTCATAGTTCTCCTTTAGATGATGGTGTACGCAGATGAAAGGTCACACCTCTGATTTACATAGTAAATTGGAATAGTAAAATACAATGTAACAAGATAGAGGATAGAAATTACCAGCACTCAATGATATCATTCAATATGTCCTTTAATCAGAGCCAGCTGTCAGTCACGCAGCTGGGCGGATCTCGACATCAATGTCGGGATCCGCTCCGGCTGCGGTGTCTCAGTATACCGCGAGCTGTAGCTCCCTATATACTGAGCCTAGTTGCTGGTAATAGCGGCTGGGAGAGCGACAGCATGATGGAGGGAAACTGGGTGAAAAAGATACAGCTTAAAACCTTTGGAAAAAAGTTTTTTAGTCGCATCTCTTATTCTCTTATATTCAGAATCCTCAAGTGGTTAAAATATTGGCTTCCCCATCACTTTCTGTCACAGTTAGTATTAGGGATGCACTCATACCGGTTTTTCGGTATCAAGTACTGATATTTTGCTTTTGGTACTCGCCGATACCAAGTACCGATACCGGTGCTTCCGCTGGCATGGAGCCGGCTTCCCGGGCAAACAGGAGCCCAGGTAATGACATGCCACCTGGCTACCTGATTGCCTGGGAAGCCGACTCCACGCTGTTTAGCCGGCTTGATTGTGATTGGCCGATAAACTGGCTTCCCAGCAATCAGCTTGGAGCCGGCTTCCCAGCTAATCAGGAAGCTGGGCGGCGAGTAATGACCTGCCTCTCGGCTTCCTGATGGCCGGGAAGCCGGCTCTATGCTGATTGGCTGGAAAGCCGACTTCCAAGCCAATCAGCATCAAGCCGGCTGTCCAGCCAGATCGATGCTGATTGGCCGGGAAGCCAGCTTTCGGGCCAATCAGCAAGGAACCAGGTGCCCGGCCGGCTTGATGTTGATTGGCCGGGATGCCGACTTCCCAGCCAATCAGCAAGGAGTCGGCTGTTAGGCCAGCTCGACGCTGATTGACCGGGAAGCTGGCTTCCAAGCCAATCGGCATGGAGCCGGCTTCCTGGCCAATCAGGAAGCCGGGAGGCGGGTTCCCACTCGTCACCCAGCTTCCTAATTGCACGGGAAGCTGGCTCCATGTTCCCCCTACGGCACCGAAGTTCCGGTATCGGGGAAGGTATCGGAGCATTTGGGTGAGTACGAGTATCGGTATCAGTGCATCCCTAGTAAGCATGGTCACCAGGACAAATAGAGAAGAAGGATCTCCCCAGCAAGGCACAGAGACAGCAAGGCACAGAGACAGCAAGGCACAGAGACAGCAAGGCACAGAGACAGCATGGCACAGAGACAGCAAGGCACAGAGACGAGGGTTCTGACCTCTCCGTACACCAGATAAAACTTTAAAAAGAAAAAAAAGTTAAACCCTTTGGACACAACAAGCACATCGATTACCTCGCTGATCAGGCTGGATGCTCTCTTCTTCTCCTCGATGTCCAGAGCTCCTGGGACAATGCAGCCCACACCTCTCATGAAGCTCAGATCGGACCTGTAGCGGTTCTGCAAACCAGAACATCAAAGTGGAAAAATAAAATGTTACATTGTGGTGTTGAAATGAACAAGTAGCAATAAGCTGGACGGCCAACTTGTTTCTATAGGAATCCCAGATGAAATTAGGTTTTTAAGGGGTGTAACGGGTTTTAAAAGGCTCCTCTGGGTTACAGAAGTTTATTCCAACAATCCTGGAGCTGCTCTTGTGGCAAACCCCAGTTATAGCCCCAGTGCTAATGCTAGCCCAAAGGAAGTCCCTCACCCCTTGTTTAGAAACAAAGTCAAGTGACCACCATACCAGCCGTGTCACGTGGTGGCAGAGTCACACAGTCAGAAGCTCTCTGCGCTCTTACATAGTATTTGAGGTTAAATAAAGACATATGTCCATCAAGTCCAACCTATTTGATATATAAAGGGGAATGCTTTTAATTCTAATATAATTGGAGGTCCAATTTCAACAGAATTTTGGCAAATGCAAAAAAATAAATTCTGCAAAATCAAGTCTGCTAATATCACTCCACTTACTCCTACACAGGAAGTAAAGACATTTATTATTTTATTCTATTTGGATGTAGCCACCATCAATGTACCTCACTCTGCAGCTCATAGGCTCTCTTAGCGCTCAGCAGTCGCAGGTCGTCGGACAGCGTGGTGTAATCGTGGAGCAGGTGCCTGTAATCCTGATCGCTGACCAAAGCTTGGGCCTTCCTGGCGTGTACCAGATTCACCATGTCCATCGGCAGGTGGAACTGAGAGCAGCTCTTCTCAAAGCCTTTCTTGTACTGAACCTGTGTGGAGACAAGATGGCGCAGAGTCACAGCTCGGAAGAGTCGGTCAATACATTCAGGAAGCATTCAACCCACAGACAGTGAATACTCCTAAAGTCAGTTTGTTCCTGAAACCTTTATAGGGAGTTGGTACACAGCATCTGAAATCAGGCTATCAGTGGGAGTGGCTCTCTAAGAGCTGATAGGTTGGAGGAAAGGAAACTTAAGCGGGCTTAGAAGGAGAGCTCAGGGTGGTGGGGGCGGTCACTAGTAGTCTAAAGAGAAGACAAGAGGTGGGGCAGTGGGGCAGTAGCACATTGTGTAAACAATGGCAGCCTCTAAATATTATTGTCCTTCACCTGAAAGAGAACCTTAGCCCATGCCGAGCAAGCATAAGGTTCATTTAATGCCGGTATACCAGGTGCTCCATTTAACCACTGGAGCAAAGGGAAATACTCGGTACTCCTGAGTATGGAGGAGCACGTGACTCTTTCCCATGATGCATTGTTCGGGGCCAGGGGACTAGCACTTGGGGGTGGGGAAGATAATTCTCAGCCCTGTGTAAGCTCCAATCACAGTAACTCAGAACTTACGCTAATCTGCTCCAACAATGTAGCAGTAATGGTTAGGACCTGTTGCTTTGCCCGACCCCCGGGAGGTACTTTACGGTAGAGAAATGGGCACCTTGGCTGAGCTGAGGAACCCTTTGAGACATGACCTTGCTGAAACCCAAACGGTGCTGCTGACCTTGCCCACCTTGTAGGACCCCCTTCTGGAATAGGCAGAAGATGTAGCTAGGTGGCCACAGAGGGTAAGAGACTTACATCACTGAGCAGAGAAGAGGCTTGGACTGAGTGTGAGAGGTTCAGGTCGTCCTCCAGCCTCTTCAGGCCGATCATCTTTCCTTTAGACTTTTCGAAGTCCGCTTTATATTTATACTGAAATTACAGATCAGAAACAGGTCGGGGTCAACATTTTATAAAGGAACAATGCCTAAGAAACCAATCTTGTACAACCGTTCCTTCAGTCATATTAAAGGTGTAGGCTACGGAGCTCTGTACCACATCCTTGCTTCGTGGTTGGACAATGGATCTGAGATAGAAGCACCACACCCAAAAACTGATGGTCCAGATACAGATCTATTTCAACGTAAAGCTAGAAAGAAGATCAATGAAGAAGCCAATGTCCCAAAACGCCCCTTCATCAGGGCTTAAAGATAAGAGACAATGACTTCATTCAGGGCCGGATTTACTCTCTCTGCTGCCCCAAGGCCAGGTTCCTCAATGCGCCCCCCTACCCCTTCCCTGGAGAATGGCAGACCTGCAGGCTGCAGACAAGTGATCTCGGCGACATTGTCGAGATCACTTGTATAAAACAAGCGGCGGCTTCCCCGATGTACATTTAGCTCTGCTTGCCCAAAGCCGGGCTAAATGTAGAAAACAACAAGCAGCCCGGCGCCCGGAACTGCATGTCCCTGGCATCGGGAGATCGGAATTCCACACCCCTGCTGCCCCAAGGCTGGGCCTCGGCTGGTCTTGTGGGAAATCCGGCCCTGACTTCATTGAAGGTGCACGGGTACGGTGTTTTAACCAGTAGGGTATCAGGCACACAACTTATCTGCAGCTGGTTTGGGCTGCCGAACCAGCTGCTGGCCAGTTTTTGAGCCCCCCATTGGCTTCTTCATTTGATCTTTTCTCTGACCTGACAATGAAATAAAATTGTATCTGGACTATCCATTTGTGGTGTGGTTCTATCTCAGATCCATCGTTGTACTCTACAACCCAGAGTCGTAGCTAGCTCCTTTTGCGACCGAGGCGAGAACAGAAAATTGTGCCCCCCAACAGACGTGTGCGGAATGTGGCGTCATGCGCCCCGCCTCCAGGATGGAAAATGCGCCGGTGGCCAAATCCAAAAATAGCATAAAAATTTGTTTGGTTTGATAAGACTAATGAAAAAATTTTTGCAGTTTCCATTTATTTTGTCCGAAATTTATTTTACTTTTGGGGGGCTTCTGGGAAATATTGGGGGTCTAAATAGACCCCTGACATTTCCCTTTTGAAATAGAAAAAGAAATTGAGGACACAGAGTACTCTGCCCATACAGGTGGGGGAAAGCAGTGGGGATCCAAAGGGAAGCTGGAGCCTGTGCCGCTCCTCTTCTCCCTGCCAAGCCGCGGCTGGGTTGGCCGCCCGGTGCTCCTGTTGCCAATGGTGCAGTGTGCTCGCCATGGTAACAGGCCGGCCCTTGCTGCGCCCCCTCTCAGCTGCGCCTGAGGCGAGTGCCTCACTTGCCCCATGGTAGCTACAGCCCTGCTAAAACCCAAGGAAACTGTGGGAATTGTCTAGTGTGTACACGCTGCCAGCCCGGTAACCAGATAACCTGGTAACCTGCAATACTACTGGATAGCAATACCAATAGGACAATCCTAGGATCCGGCGCTACCCAATCACTGTCCTACGTTGCTTTATGGTTAGTCACTGAGCCAGAACAAGTATCAGGCCAGAAGTCCAGATAATTTTCTAGCAGCATGCATGTTCCCCTTCAGTGGCTTACCATGTAGTGAGAAAAGGATGATGTCTCCAGAAGGAAAAAAAATAAGTCCCTAAGATATTATAAGAAACACTCAACCCTCAGCATCACTTTAGATTATAAAACCATAACCCTTAGTTTAGTAGGAGGAAAGACCTTGAAGGGAACGGCAGTAATTTAAACTCAAGCTCTGAGCGGTCACAGTAGGGGCAGCCCCGCCCGCTCAGCACTGCGCCATGGAACGGTCTGTCTCAGCATCTCCCGGACACAAGCAGGCGAGGATTTTGAAGCAAAGTTTGAAAATCCTTCCAGCAGAGATAGCAAAACATGGAGGGATTTTTTTGTTTTGTTTAACTTTAATCTTATACCGAGCGCCTGGAGATTGCTGATTATCTCGCCCCCGGGATGCATAATGTATAAAGAGAAACTCACTTCGCTAATTATTTCCCCAGATGCCTTTGCAGCCTGGAAGGGGATGGCGTCCAGCTTGAGCTTGTATCCTCCATCCTTCAGATGGCCCCACGACTCCTTGTAACGCGTCTGGCGAGGAAATAAACAAGTCGGTGTAATTACATGTTTAATTGCTCTGCGGTCTGTTTGCCGTAGAAAAAACAAAACAGAATTAGCAGGGCTTAAAGGGGACCTGTCAGTATAGGAGCATTGGAGCTGCCATTGGCCACTTGTTTTGTGGGTCTGTCAAACTTTGGGTTTATGGCTTATGGAGGCCATCATATCTGTTCTGGGAGCGGCACTGTAATGAAAAGATCCGGGAGAATCGGGGTCCCATGTGGCAAGAGCCCAGCTTCTGCAGAACCAGGGGAATCGGGGTCGCATGTGGCAAGAGCCCAGCTTCTGCAGAACCAGGAGAATCGGGGTGCCATGTGGCAAGAGCCCAGCTTCTGCAGAACCTCTATGCATGAGATACATGTGGTCGGAGATTGTGGCTCCATTTTTCTCCATTTGGGGGTCACAATGAGGTGCATGGGCATCCAAAAGCTTGACCTAGACACCCCTCCATGGTGCACATTCCTTGATAGTTCAAAATCATGTGGTTTGACACCATGAACATACTCCAGACAAACATATGAAAGGTCTCCATCTATCCCGTCCAAGTATAAAGAAATGGGGTCAGCTCCAGGTAACTCTGTTAGTTGCTATGTATGTCCTATGTATGTCCAGTTGTTCCAACTATCACGGATTACAGTAGGGTTACGCTTTTCAGAGGGGCCCCAACCTGCTGCACAACCTTCAGATACATACTTGCCAACATTATGGTTCTGGATCCTGAGACACTGTTAACCCCGACCATGTTCCGCACTTTGTTGGCCCAATTTCCAGGTTTATGTGCCCAAATCATGTCCATTGTATGAGTTGGTCCTGCCCAGACCCTGCCTCTAAATATCTGTGGCTGCCCATCACGTCCACTTTTTAGGTTGGTCCCTTCAAGATCCCGCTGATAAATATTTGTGGCTCCCTACTAGACCCTACCTATAAATATGCTTGGCTGCCCATCATGCCCACTTTAATAATAATCAAAATTATACATACAGGGCAACGAATAGACAATGGAGACTGAAAAGTTGTACCCAAAAAATTAGGGTTAAATGCTTTAAATAAAGGATCTTGCATCTGCACTTAAATTCTGTTTTCCTTTTATGGTCTGTCCCGCCCTCGTTTTCTTGGCTGATCTCTCCGGAGGGTCTCCATCCACAACTGGGGGCTGTTCAAACACCGCCGTTGAGAGGAAGCGCAGCCCGACGGCAGGAGAGGGGAGAGAGACTATTATAGAAAGAAATACTTTCCCTCTGCGGACTCGCCAACGGAACTACAATTAAAAGACACTCGACTTCCAATGCTGTTTGGAGGATAAGAGATTCTCGCTGTCTACAACCCCCGGTCATATACCTCTATACACGTTTTATCACTTTATATTAGTAGATGTGGTTTCAGAAAGATTTTTTACTACTGGTTTGTAGCTTTCGACCTAACACATATGATTTTCACCATTTTGTATCGCTATTTTATTCCGAATTGTCAGACGGAATAATTCACTTGTTTAAGCCAGTTTATCACTAGATTTTATAACACCAATTTACCTTTCCACACAATTTAATATATATTTGTTATTTTTTATTTATTTATTGATACTTTTTACCTACAATCACCATTGTTAAACCCACTATTTATATATTTATATAATTATTTATTTATTTAGGGACATATCCAATACCGTTTGATATGTATTTCACTATATAGCCGCAATAAGGATCGGATCACTGGCTTCACATTTCACACAATTTATTTGATTAATTAAAATAGGTGGTTCACATATAACCAAGCGCAGCACACCGGCCCATACCCGCCGATAAATATGTGTGGTTGACAATCATGCTCACTTTACACGTTAGTCCCTTCTAGACCCCCTTTATAAATCTGCTTGGCTGCCCATCATTCCCACTTTACAGGTTGCTCCCACCCAGACCCGCCTATATACTGTATGTGTGGCTGCCTATCATGCCCACTTTACAGGTTGGTCCCTTCCAGACTCCAACTATAAATCTGCGTGGTTGCCCATCATGACCACTTTACAGGTTGGGCACCTCATTGGCAGGGCAAAGGGA
The DNA here is from genome assembly GCF_000935625.1 of Nanorana parkeri. Taxonomy (NCBI): domain Eukaryota; kingdom Metazoa; phylum Chordata; class Amphibia; order Anura; family Dicroglossidae; genus Nanorana; species Nanorana parkeri. Next base: position 149,158 of record NW_017307022.1, on the reverse strand, counting down.
CAGAATGTGAGACTGTCCTGGCAAATCCGGGACAGTTGGCATCTATGCACATATAGTCCAATGCATGCAGCTTAAGTTCACCACACAAATTACAAACCGTGTCGCACAACATCTTTTAGATCCACCAACAACTATGTAGTAGAAGTGCATGCTTGATCGGATTCAGATCCATTGGATGGTCTACGGTCTAGGATACGTTCTGCTATTACATAGTTTTGGTAAATCTAAAGATTGACGTTGTAACACGTATGGTCATCTGAAGACCTCTGATTTTTTGAAAGCAGATTAGGTCCTCCTTATCTTGGCTAGCTGGGCCGAGCTCTGGAGAATTTTCAAAGGTAACACTAAATGGAAATACAAAATGAAAATAATTTGAGGGGCAACCTGCCACCCCCATCCTGAGATATCCCCCCACCACCACCGGGCCTATGTGCCCACCATTTAGAGTGCGGTACTTGCCTCACTTATGTTCAGAGCATTGAGTTTTGCTTGCAGGAGTTCAGGCAGCTCGGCGGTGGAGGTGTATCTGTGCTTGATGTTCTCCCCCTGCTCTTTGTATTTGCTCTGCAGGAAATAAAAGTAAATTTATATAGTTTGTGACCATTGAGGAAAATATTTAATTGAATGTTTTTTCTGCCCGGAGTTTAGCTTCAAGGTGTTTTTGGTGGTTTTTAAGGGTCCAGTGGGCTTTAAATGGCTGAGAAGTTCCTTTCATCTATCCTGGACCTGGTGCCAAAAACACCCCTTCTTTAGCTTACATAGTTACATAGTATTTGAGGTTGAATAAAGACACAGGTCCATCAAGTTCAACCCATAGCGTGTATGTATGTGATTCTGCATGTGTATGCGTGTGTATGAGTCCCCGTGTGGTCTTAGTTTTTAAGTGTACCTGTACCCCTGTATGTTACGATCTCTGAGGAAATTGTCCAAATGCTTTTTGAATGATTCAACACTCTCAGCTGATACCACAGCTTGTGGTAGCGAGTTCCAGACCCTCACCGCTCTGACTGAGAAGAACCCCCTACGCCCCTTGCGGTTAAATCTTTTCTCCACCAATTTTAGGTGGTGGCCTCTAGTCTTTGTAATGGAGTTTACAGTAAAAAGTTTATTGCTGATGTTGCTGTCACCATTGAACATTTTATACATCAGAATCATGCCCCCCCTTAATTTCCTCACTTCCAGCGTGAACAAGTTTAAATTTAGTAGCCTCGTCTCATAGCTTTGGTCCTACATCCCCGTAATTAGTTTAGTTGCCCTTCTCTGGACTCTCTCCAGCTCCAGGACATCCTTTCTGTGGATTGGTGACCATTATTCATTATTATAAGTAAAGAAGATTAAAGTAGCAATATATACATAATAACCAAATACACAAAAGGAACCCCAAAAATTACAAAATGAAATAAAATAACATAAAAGACTCTAAATGAAGAAAAAAAACTTGTTATCTCTGTTCTCTGGGAAGTTGATCCTGCAGCCTCCCCCTAGTTACACATCTTGGAGCTGTGGGATGCACACGGGTAAGACACATTAAGTACTTCTAACAGGACGGCCAAGTTCCAGACTTACATCCACCGCCTGGTTGTAGCTGACCCGGGCCTGAATCATCTCCGGGGTGTCCTGGATGCTGGTGAACTTCAGTGTCGATGGCAGCTGCCTGTAGGACTTCTGAGCATTGCAAGATAATGTGAAACATATATTACAGGGAGTCATCCAAACAACCAATCAGATACCACTATTAAAGTACGTGATTTGAGTGGTCTTGTTAAATATTCTGTGCCGTGATCTGATTGGAAGGGAATTTTGGCCACCATGGTACTTGTAGCACCAGCACAGGTGGGGGGGTTGGTAGTGTAAGAAGCAGCAGGAGTAATAAGTGGCAGGAGTGGTAGAGTTAGTGGTGGAAGGGAGGAGAAGTGGCAGCATTAGCGGCAGTGTTGTGGAGATGGTGGTGGCAGCAGGTACGGTGTGAAGATGATGGTGTTGGCAGCACGTACGGTGTGGAGATGGTGATGGTGGCGGTACGTACGGTGTGAAGATGATCGTGGTGGGAGCAACACGTACAGTGTGAAGATGGTGATGGTGGCGGTACGTACGGTGTGAAGATGGTGGCGGTACGTACGGTGTGAAGATGATCGTGGTGGGAGCAACACGTACAGTGTGAAGATGGTGATGGTGGCGGTACGTACGGTGTGAAGATGGTGGCGGTACGTACGGTGTGAAGATGATCGTGGTGGGAGCAACACGTACAGTGTGAAGATGGTGATGGTGGCGGTACGTATGGTGTGAAGATGGTGGCGGTAGGTACAGTGTGGAGATGGTGGTATTATTGTGTAGAGTTGGAAGTGTTGGCAATGGCTTTATTACTAAAGTGGAGGCAATGGCAGAATTGGTGGCAGATATTGTCGGTTTCTCACCTCACTGATGAGCTCGCCGGCTCTCTTCGCCTGTAATACATCAAGCGACCCCTCAGTGATCCAGCCGGCCCCTCTCATCCACCTCAGGTCCGATTTATACTGGTTCTGCAGGGCAGATAGAAGGGATGAGTAGAACATTGCAGAATTCTTCTCACATGTTTCCAAAAAAAACCCTCCTCCCCCAGCTCTCTGTAAGTCATTCTTTGGGGCTTTTATTCATTGATATAGAACACACATACACCGTGGTGCTATACAGAGGACATAAAACAATAAACCCAACTCTATATTTCAAATACACACCTAGACCAGATTGGACACAAGTACTGCTAGTGTTAGGCTCAACATTAGGGACCAAATCTGGTCTGAACCTGAGCTCCTATGAACACCGAAGAAGCGCCTCCTAAACACGTAAGGAAGCTCTTCAGCTGCCACCCAATCTGCTGCACATAAGCAATGGGGCGGGATGCAGTGGCACCATCGATTTTATATGGTCACATGACTATATTAGACATGTGCGATTTGTTTCGTTACGAATCGAAATTCGTACGAATTTTCCTGAAATTCAGAATTTCGGGAGCATCCGAATCCGAATTGCCTTTTCCGAATTATATATCCGAAATACGAAATTCCGTTCCGAATTTCGGATCCGAATTTCTTTGAAATGGGAACTAATATTACCCCTGTAAATGAGGTTGAACAACATGACAAGATTTTTTTTTAAATCCGAAATACGGATCCGCTGCTGCTGAGAGTCGCATTACAATACATACAGGCAGGGAATGCGAAATTCCGTTGCGGAATTTCGTTCCGTAACGAAAATCCGTTATATTGAAGGTAAAAAGCAAAGTACATTTATATTGGAGTTGATGGTAGTTTTTTTTTAAGTCCGAAATACGGAATTCGTAATACGGAATCCGTTAACGGAATTCGTATTTCGGATAAAAAAAACAACTACCACATCGACTCCAATATTAACAAAGGTATTTTGCTTTTTAACGTCATCATAACGAATGTTCGTACAGTTACGAAACTATAACAGCCACTAACGAAATTTCGTATTTCGTACGAATCCGAATCCGAATTGAGTTTTGACACAAATTACGAAATACGAAATAACGGATTTTACGAAACGAAACGAAACAGAACAAATTTTTTGACGGCGCACACGTCTAGACTATATTTGGTCAATGTGGCCATAAAAAGGTCAATGACATCAGCACAAGTATCCCGCCCCTTTGTTTATGTACTTCAGCTGCAAGGCAGGGAATGCCCCAGGCCGCAGCTGATTGGACAGGTGACCCCAGGTCTCAACCTGAGCTCTTCCCTACTCAGCCTATAACAGGTTTGCTTGCTAGAATTACTTTTATGTCAGGAACAGTCACTCGCTTTCTTCACTTACGTCGCTCTGCAGATCATACGCCTTCTTTGCCCACTGCACCTTCATGTCGGTGGGGAGGGAACTGTAGCAATGGAGGAATGTCCTGTAACCGCGATCAGTTGCCAGGGCCTGCGCCATAGTGGCGTGCGCCATGTCTAGCATGTCCATGGACATATTGCACCGTTTATTCATGTCCTCGAAGGCGCGCTTGTATTCCAGGTCACTCTGCATTTTTGTCATCTGGAGCGAGTGTGACATTTTAGAGTCTCCGTCTGCGGCCTGAACCCCGATCAGCTTACCCTTAGTCTTCTCATATCCTTCCTTGTACTTTATCTGCAAAAAAAAGAGAGTTAAACAGTATAATGTACAATGTGATGTACAAAACATGCGTCTGACCAACGGTGACCCAGAACTGACCTCTAAGGGGGTCTATTTATAACCAGCCGGCAGAGCCATTGCACTACAAATATTTCTAAACATTCCTTATGTGTGAATAGCGGCAAAAATTAACATTCTTAGATATATTTTCTTTTCAGGTCAAATGTATGTAATGTAATACTTCATGTTGGCCACTAGATGGAGCTGAGGAACATAGGAAATAAGTATTTATTTCCTATGCTTCTCAGGGCAATAAATCTACAGTACCAAGACAGGTAAACAAATTCTCTTTATAGAACAACCTGCAAAGGAGGATCTGTGACTAGAGAACATCTGGCCTCATAGGTGGGTACATGGGCAGGACAACAGCAACCTCTGCAATCCTTAACGATACAGTGAGGCAGTGGGGTTGGTTGCGGGGGGGGGGGCGCAAAAATTCAACTTTGCCTGTGTTGGCAAAAATCCTAGCACCGGCCCTGCAGTGAGGGATTTGTGCTATCTATGCAAGGACACTGATTTTGTATGTTTAATTTGCCTATTGATGCCCCCCTTCCAGCCCAGGCCCCATGGCCACCACATGGGAATATGTTTACACCTGGAACTGTCTCATGGGATCAGAAAAACTAGTTATGGCAAAACTTTTTTTTTTGTATCAACTTTATCTCGGGATTATAACTGCTCCTTAGATCCGGGGATGGGAATGACTTTGTACTCACGTCACTGGCCAGATTTTGCTTGGCTTTGGCCGTGATGATGGACAGTGAATCCAAACGTAAATCAAATCCCCTTTCCTTCTGTTTCTCCCAACTGCTCTTATACAGCTTCTGCTCCACGCCATCCAAAGAGAGAGAGCGAGAGATAAAGAAATAGACAGACATAAAGAGAGATATATAGAGAGAGAGTCATTCCACCCTTGGAGGAAGGGGAGGGTAGATAGGTAATATACACCAATTAGCCATACTGTTATGACCACCCGCCTAATATTGAGTATGTCCCCCTTTTGTTCCCCTTTTGCCCCCTGGCCCATTGAGGGATGGAGTTTCTGAAGGTGTGCTGTGGTATCTGGCACCAAGCCATCAGTAGCAGATCCTTTAAGCCAGGGGTGTCAAACTCAATTTAATCAACATTATGGTTACCCTCAAAGGTATCTGTAAGACTATATAAATGTATCTAATCTTTATCATAATTGCCTCTGCATTCCATTATCACCGGTTTTAGTAATAACTTAATACCTAGATCTGAAAGTAGAAGTCTAGGAAATGGCCTGGTGGGCCGGATTCAGCCCCTGGGCCTTGAGTTTGACACATGTGCTTTAAGCCCTGTAAGGTGTGAGGTGATCGGCCTCCATGGATCGGACTTGTTCTTTCAGCACATCCCACAGATGATCGGTTGGCCTGAGATCTGGAAAATTTGGAGGCCAAGTCATCACCTCAAACTCCTTGTTGTGTTCCTCAAACCATTCTTCAACCATGTGTGCAGTGTGGCCGGGCGCATTATCCTGCTGAGAGAGGCCACTGCCATCAGGGAATACCGTGTCCGTGAAGGGGGGGACTTGGTCAGGAACAATGTTTAGGTCGGTGGTCCGTGTCAGAGTAACATCCACATGAATGGCCGGACCCGAGGTTTCCCAGCAGAACATTGCCCAAAGCATCACACTGCCTCCGCCGGCTTGTCTTCTTCCCATAGTGCACAATGTTATGGCTGATCGATGTACAACAGGAGACATAACAGGAAGTGAGCGAAAATCTCTCCAAAGTAAAGGAAACCAGTTGTCACCAGTTGGATGATCTCCCGTCTTTTGCTGTTCTGATGACAACTGTAACATTTTGGATTTTCCCTCATTTTCAGCAGCTTATGAACGTTGTGTTTGATCAACCAAGTTGGTTAATATATCATATAAACACCTACAAACAATAATGTAGATAACACCGATAATGTAAATACTATATATATTTAATGAGTTTAGAAAAGGCTAAAATAATTATTAATGAAACAGTAGTGTAAGACACTACTGTTTCAAGGATTCCATTGGTCTCCCGAGCTGCCGCTTGGATCATATCCTCTCTCTGTGTTACAATGTTGATATAATCGGTTCCCTCTTTTTCGATCGAGGGCGATCCATATACTCACTTAGGAAATATTCCACATATCTGAACAATTGTCATCTTCAGAATTCACTCTCCAAACCTGAACATACCAATTTTTTCCCCCTTTTTTCTGACATGTCTTCTCATGGATGAAGATTAATCTATATACCCACTTTACACACCAATAAGCGGATGCAGTCATTTGAATGTTTACATGTTTTGTCTATTGATGTTATGCCTAGAATGTAGTGTCTTACACAGATAATTATTTTAGCCTTTTCTAAACTCATTAAATATATATAGTATTTACATTATCGGTGTTATCTACATTATTGTTTGTAGGAATGGTGGGATCCCTTAGTAGGGGAATCTTTCTTGTTTATACAATTATCTTGTAGGGGACCCACATTCCAATTAAGTAATTGAATATTTTGTGCTTTGAACCTTCCCTCCTTTTCCCCCGGTTCTTTTTCTTTATACATTAATATATCATATACATTGTATCTTCAGCCCAGCCCCTATACATTGTTTCCTATCTTTAAGCCCTGATGAGGGAGCCAAGTTTTGGCCCCTGAAGCCCATTGGTTTCCTTGTATAGTCTTCCAGAGTTTACATTGGAATAACTTTGTATCTGGACTATTACCTTGTGTTGTGGCGCTTCAGTTTCAGATCCATTTATTTGCTTTGTAAACCAAGGTGACTATGGGAACCTTTTGGGGTGCAGAAGCCACCGACCCAGAATTCAGACACCCGGCAAGATCACCACTGCAATACTATTAGATAGCCATACCAATAGGACAATCCCAGGGATCCAGCATGACCTATCCATTCCTCCAAACAATTAAATCCTGACAGAGGGTCTAATCCTTCCACAGTCCATCCAATGTTTTTATTTTTTGCAGCCTGTCAGGACAGGAAATGACAGGAAGTCCCTTACGGGACAAAAACCAAAAACACATTGTTAGTAGAGTGAGGAACGATTAGAACTTTAGAGAATATTTTATTGCTGTCTGTTCTCTACTGCCCTGGTAAGAGGAAGTGAAGGGAAATCCCCACAACGGGGTCACCAATAGAAATAAAAACTTCTGTAGCCAAAACTAAACAAACAATGGCTGAAATTGGGCTTTAAGACAACATGCGTGCTTGGTAAATCTCTGCTGACCCTGGTGGCTTCATCACAGGGATGTGCAGATGAAATAGATTTTATTATAACGTCACTTCAACAGGAAGTTTGATGTTTTATACATGGACACCAGACAAGACTTATTTGCAGGATGCTCTCACCTCGCTGAGATTGGCGGCATTGATTCTGGCCTGCAGGAAGACAGGTTCGTCCTTGTGCATGGTGTAGTGGTGCAGGAGGTCCTCCGTACTTGATTTGTAGGCAATCTGGAGGACAGAACAATCGTTAGTGAATGGGATCACTCCGAATGATATGCAGCGGTACCTCGGTTCATGAACTTAATTCGTTCCACGATTCTGGTGGCGAACCGAATTGGTCACGGACCGAATAGAACTGTGATCAGTGGTGTATTTTGGTTTTATGCTGCCCTAGGCAAGACTAAACTCGGGCACCCCCCTCAATCTATATTTCCCCCACCCCATCCTGGTTAGGACGTTTTGCGCAACCTGTCAGTCACTGGATACAGCGCACACGGGGTCTCAGGTGAGCTGTGCATAGTCTCAGGTGGGCTGTACGGGGTTTCAGGAGAGCTGTGCGTGATCTATGGTGGTCTGAGTGGGGTCTATGGTGGGCCCACTGGCCAAGTGCAAGGAATGGCCAAAGGCAAGTCCGGCCCTGTCCGACTCATTGGTTCGGGGCAGCCTTTTCTGCTGCCCCCCTGGAAAGTGCCGCTCTAGGCAAATGCCTAGTTTGCCTTGCGGTACATACACCCCTGACTGTGATCAGACCGCGATCTTGACTAGAGGAAGCCAGGACCACGTGTCAGAGCGGGGAAGATGGCTGCGGTTGTCTTCGTCACCCGATGCGGAGTTCGCAAATGGAAGCAAAATTTTGCCGAACTTCCTGTTCGCGAACCGAGGTATCACTGTACAGCCATCTTCACCTGCATACCGCCAGGCTGTGTATCTCTAAATCTGATACCAACAAAGAGTGGGCGACACGTCCAAAAAGCTTTGCTTTACCAGAATGGGCGCGCTGCCTAGGGGTGCTGGATTAAAGAGAGCAGCACCAAGCCTACAGTGTGTGGAACATGAAATCATACAACCTCTGCTGTGTCATATGAAGTTAAAATCAAGGTGGGAAGTGTGTATACTTTAAGAATAATGTGTTTCTCTTTGTCTTGCTTCTTCTCTGTATGTTTGGAAGTAACGGGCTTTCAAACCAATATTTTGGACCGCAAAAGTTAAAATTTTGGTTTGAGAGAGAAACTTGTGACCTCATAACCGGCAGCGGATATCATATACACTGGACTTCCTGGACTTAGGAAGCTTTAAATTATATGGCAATGTACATACACACAATTCTTGATGTTGCCTCTAAGTATATGTCCGGTCCTGACCCAACTCTTCCCCCAAACCTCCCTCTCCCCATCTCCCTATCTAGATCATGTCCCGGCATTATTTCTCTTTTACTTGGTTCCTTTTGGGGGGAAACGGCTTCTAATGCTTTGTGTGACATCATTGCCAAGCTTGTGAAATTCTTGCAAGGACAGCTGCCGGGGGTTCCCATTGATGTAGGCACACCCTAGAACAGGGGTGCCCACAATTTTTGTGTTAAGATCTACTTTTCAAACGACGAGCTACATGAGATCTACCAACGAGAAAAAAAAAACTCCCCCGCTCTCTCTCTCCTGGCTGTCTCTCCTCGCTCTCTCTCTCCTTGCTGTCTCTCCTTGCTCTCTCTCCTGGCTGTCTCTCCTTTCTCTCTCTCTCCTGCCTGTCTCTCCTTGCTCTCTCTCTCCTGGCTGTCTCTCCTTGCTCTCTCTCTCCTGGCTGTCTCTCCTTGCTCTCTCTCCTGGCTGTCTCTCCTTTCTCTCTCTCTCCTGGCTGTCTCTCCTTGCTCTCTCTCTCCTGGCTGTCTCTCCTTGCTCTCTCTCCTGGCTGTCTCTCCTTTCTCTCTCTCTCCTGGCTGTCTCTCCTTGCTCTCTCTCTCCTGGCTGTCTCTCCTTGCTCTCTCTCTCCTGGCTGTCTCTCCTTGCTCTCTCTCCTGGCTGTCTCTCCTTGCTCTCTCTCCTGGCTGTCTCTCCTTGCTCATCCTCCTGGCTGTCTCTCCTTGCGCTCTCTCCTGGCTGTCTCTCCTTGCTCATCCTCCTGGCTTTCTCTCCTTGCTCTTTCTACTGGCTGTCTCTCCTTGCTCTCTCTCCTGGCTATCTCTCCTTGCTCTCTCTCCTGGCTGTCTCTCCCGGCTCTCTCTCCTGGCTCACCTTGCTGTATTTTGCTGTGTATACTAATATTCTTTGATGTAATACATAGCACTACAACCACCAGTATCCCCCAGAAAGCTGTCAGGGAGCTCGGCTCAGCAGACTCGGGCTAATAGGTAATCATGTGTGCACAGCTAAATAAATATACCAACATGGAATAAAGGAGCCGCCATTCCCCCCCCCCCCCCTTCCTGATCTACCAGCATCAGCTTTGAGAGCTACTGCTAGATCACCATCTACCTAATGGGCACCCCTGGGGTAGAACTACTTCTCCCAAGATCCAGTTTCTTGCGAGTGCGTGGGCAGGCTCTTGGGAGTCAAGGCAGTAGCAATGGGAAAGCAATCAATGGATTATTGTGGAGAAGGGAGGAGACAACACCCCTTGGGAGTAGCAGAGGGGCAGTGTTGTCAGCTGAAACAGGAAGTTAGAAGCTCACTGGATTTCCAGCAAATCAGAATACTGCAAGTGCAGAATTTTAGAAGGTATAAAACATAGAGAAACGTTCATGTATTATAGAGAAGTACTGAATATGGGTTTGTTTTGCTCAGGCATGCACTTTAACTGCTAGGGCCAGTTGCATTGCCATTTTCTTTGCACAGTATCCCCGGATTGCTATGTATCTGTTCCATGTACACCTCCATTTTAGACATGTGCGATTCGTTTCGTTACAAATCTAAATTCGTTTGAATTTTCCTGAAATTCATAAATCCGGAAGCATCCGAAATCCGAATGGCAGTTTCCGAATTATATCCGAAATACGAAATTCCGTTAACGAATTTCGGATCCGAATTTCTTTGAAACGGGAACTAATATTACCCCTGTAAATGAGGTTGAACAACATGACAAGATTTTTTTTAATCCGAAATACGGATCCGCTGCTGCTGAGAGTTGCATTACAAATACACAGGCAGGAAATACGAAATTCCGTTGACGTATTTTCGTTCCGTTACGAACATTCGTTATATTGAAGTTAAAAAGCAAAGTACATTTATATTGGAGTTGATGGTAGTTTGTTTTTTTTATACGAAATACGGAATTCGGATCCGGAATCCGTTAACGGAATTCGTATTTCGGATAAAAAAACAACTACCACATCGACTCCAATATTAACAAAGGTATTTTTCCTTTTTAACTTCATCATAACGAATGTTCGTAAAGTTACGAAAATGTGACGAAACTAACGAAAATTCGTATTTCGTACGAATCCGAATTGAGTTTCGGAAACGAATTACGAAATAACGGATATTCCGAAACGGAACCAAACGAAACAAATTTTTTGAAGGCGCACAAGTCTATTCCATTTCCCATTCTGCACTCACACCACTTTGCAGTTCCTGGCTCTTCTTGGCATGCCTGATGTCCGGGCTGTCCGCCACGCTGGTAAATTTCCAGGTGTCTGCTTTCTGGCGATACTTTTTCTGAAAGGACAAGAAAATGAGAACGCTTAACCCTACAAGACCTCTCCAGCAACATGACGGGAGATTAACTTCTTACATGAATCGGAGAATGTACTCTTGATGTTTCCTCACTGTGGACCCTGATGATTTACCTGCCAGATTCCTGGAATGAAATACTTACATATATGAACTTTGACTTTTTTACTGTCTGTGTCCTATTGTCGAGTTTACTCTTCACTTCCTGTGTTGATGACACAACAGGAAGTGAAAGGAAATCTCTCCAAAGTAAGGGAAATCCTCATGCAGTTGTCATTGGAAAAGGTGTCCCCATTTACAGATTTCTCCTCGCCTCTGCTTGAGATGCCGATCACTTTCCTGTCATGGTGACAATAGTCTTGTGCGTCCTGCGCCCTTATAGTCCTGCACCAAGTCACACGTTAGGAACCCATAAAGCTGCCCACTGTTACTGGTCTATTTCATGTACTCAGGAAACTCTTTACAACCCGTTTCTCGTATCTCATGAACGATACTGAGCGCGCTCGGCTCACCTCACTAATCAGGTCGCCGGCCTTCTTAGCCTGTTCCACGTTCACACTTCCCTCTGTGACCCATCCGACGCCCTTCATCCACGACAGATCGGACCTGTACTGACGCTGTAACAGATCGTTCATTAAATGTTATCATTACATTAAACAATATATAATGAATCATATATAATATAATCATCTATTTATACTTTTATTGGAAGCATTCCATGTTTTTCAACAAGTACAAAAAGAAAAAAAGTAACATAAAAGAAAAACAAGATATGAACAAACAGATACAAAGTATCACATGACAATGAACAACATATTCCACGTTAATGGAAGTCTAATGCACCGTGTTGTCATTTTTACATTGAATTGGGAAGCAATGTAAGTTAACATTGTTCTTGTTGTTGCATTTCAAATAAAGTTATACAGATCTTCCTATATCTTGACTTGGTTGGTCTTTTTAACCTGTGTATGTTCTTAACCAGTTGACATCCGCGGTGTTAAACCCCCTTCCCATCCAGGCCATTTTTCAGTATTCAGCGCTGCGGTACTTTGACTGACATTTATTCCGTCATGCAGCGCTGTACTGAAATGCATTTTATACCCTCCCCCTCCCCGCTCCGCTCCTCCAGCGCTGACTGGCGGAACGGACGGGGGAAGGGGCGGGTACAGCTGGCTCTGCCTCTAGATAGACAGAGCCAGCTGTCAATCACGCAGCTTGGTGGATCTCGACAGTAATGTCAGGATCTGTCCCGGCTGCGATGGTCTTAGTATACCGCAAGCTGTAGCTCCCTATATACTGAACTTTGGGTGACGGGAGGACGCTAGTTTGTGTCCTCCTGTGACCCTAAGGAGAACTATGGGGAAAAACACTTAGCCCATAGTTCTCCTTTAATGTTCTTAATGTATCATTGAGTGTAGCAGGCTGTCCAAGACGTGATCGGTGGCGGGGCCAATGTGGGAGTATCCAACCAATTTTCCCAAATGTTGGTAAATTTGTTTGGTCAGCCTCTATGCTGGTATGTGAATTTCTCCCTTTCCCACAATGTATAGACAGTATCCTTCCACTGGGTAAATGTAGGAGGACCACAACCTGAAGATAGGAGTGTGAAATGCTTCAGGAACTATTTCATCCAAAAAAAAGAATTTTCACATGCAATGCCCTATAGAAATGTGATAGAGAGAGAGAGATAGAGAGAGATAGATAGAGAGATAGATAGATAGAGCGATAGATAGAGAGATAGATAGAGAGAGAGAGGAGAGAGAGAGAGAGAGAGAGAGAGAGAGAGAGAGAGAGAGAGAGATAGATAGATAGATAGATAGAGAGAGAGATAGATAGAGAGAGAGAGAGAGAGAGAGAGAGAGAGATAGATAGATAGATAGATAGATAGAGAGATAGATAGATAGAGATAGAGAGATAGAGAGATAGAGAGAGAGAGAGAGATAGAGAGATAGAGAGATAGATACTGTAGATAGATAAAAGCTTTGAAAACCCACCTATCAAGGTGCTTAGTGCTGCACCACTTATTGTCTCTACATACTGCTGCCCGGCAATCAACCTAACACGACTCCCTTTTACGGCTGTGATTTTGCTCCTTTAAAACGAAACACCTTTCTATTTCGTGTTTCCATTATTCTGTCTCTTTCCTTCAATTTGGAATAATAATGGACCGGTGCAATGGCTCACCTCGCTCTGCAGGCCGTAAGCCTTCTTGGCCCATGAAACCTTCATGTCCTCGGGCAGCATGGTGTACTCGTGGAACTTAGTGCGATAATCCAGGTCGCTGGCCAACGATTGGGCCTTCTTGGCGTGAGTGATGTTGACCATGTCCATCGGTAGGTGGAACTTAGTCATGCTCTCCTCAAGGCCTTTCTTGTAAGATACCTTCAACATCAACAGAAACAATGTATCAATGTCGCACTCATACAGCGGACTCAGCGTTAGAATTGGTACCATTCCGCTACCTCGCTGCTCAGTTTCCCGACTTGTAGGGAGTGGAGGAGCCTGGAGTCACTGTTTGCCGCTGCTTTGCCCTTATTCTTTTCATATTTCTCTTTGTATTTGATCTGCGGTGGAGAAGACAGAGATGGAAAGCTTTGAACCAATAGTGCTTTAACGTATATGTCCAACCAAAGCTTCTATTTTAGTTCGGATAGGGTTAGGAAGGGCAGGGCCGGATTTCCCACAAGGCCACCAAGGCCCTGCCTTGGGGCAGCAGGGGGTAGAGGGGCAGTAGGGGTGTGGAATTCCCATTGTCCAAGGCCCAAAACATGCAGTTCTGGGTGCCGTGCGGTTACTTTTTTTCTACATTTAGGGGCAAGCAGGGCTAAATGTACAGCGGGGAAGCTGCCACTCATTTTGTACAAGTGATCTTGGTGAGATAACTTGTATACAGCCTGCTGGTCAGTCCCCCCA